>NC_068982.1:117155116-117172616 GCF_001194135.2 Octopus bimaculoides
TATATATATATATATAGATAGATAGATAGATAGATAGATAGATAGGTACAGCGTAATCGGTAGGCAGGAGAGGTGCAGCCGGAGTATGCAAAGTTCAGAATAAAAAGTCCACAATCGTTCGTTCAGTTGAGTTACCCGTATTCGTTCAATTGAAACCTTGTTAAAATATAATAATGACGTTACTCCAAGGTGGTTTACGTTTAAGATGTGAATGTCGTCTCAGGTCATGTGACTTCTATAGTGCGTAGGGTAATACAAGTGCTTAAAATATGGCACTAGATTTTCTTGAGTTTTCAGGAGAATTAATTCAAATATGCTATTAAAAGGCAAGGTAACTTTCTTCGTAATTTCATTGTTTATAATACTGTTTTAATTACCCTGTTTGTATCTTAAAGGGATTCAACAAATGCATGTTTTAAAAAATGAATGACTGAGTTTCCTTTTATGTAAACATATAAAGAATATCACGTATTTTGTGCTCAAAATATTGTATAGATGATTTAGCATTTTATATGTCTCTGCTATACATAAAATACACCTATTGTTTTTACTATTGTAGGGCGTTGCTTTCTGGAAACTATTCTATTAAAATAGATGTTATTTCTATCCGCCAGAGAAGCCTAAAATTCAAAATATACCAGTCAATACCATAAGCGAATGATACTAGATACTATTCACATATGTATACTAGATAAAATGCAGTATATTGTCTCTGAATCACACTCATTTCCTGGTCCATTTAACATCTATACAGATTAATTATTCTCCTAAATTAAGCAGTGAAAATTTGTGGACAGCCATCGCTATCAAACGTAGTTAAAAAGACCACGCATGAAATATTAATCAACCGAACGATATGTGTAAATTAGGTGTTATCTGTCTTCTTGTGTATCTCTCCTATCGAACAATAAACTAACATGAGCTGAGAAGATAAAAATTACTACCGGAAGAAATGCGAAGCTTCGATTGAACTGCAAATGAATAAATAATTATTCTTTCACATATATTTTATCGGGTTCTGAGTCCAAGTAGCACCGAAGTTGACATAGCTTTTCATCCTTTCAGGGTCGATAAAATAAGTACCACTTCGGCACTACAGTCGATGTAATCGACTTACCCACTCTCCGTAAAGGTTCTGGCCTTATGCCAAACTTTTGAACCAATATATATTTTATTGGGTTGTTATTATTCTGATCGCACTTTCTATTGAGGGAGAGGGAGAGTGCAGATTTTGACTGAGTATATTTATTGTTTCTGAAACATATCTCAGTGTCAATTCGTGTGGATATTTACAAATGATTCTTATTTCGGTGTTAACAAATATAGCCATCATGATTATATGTGACATGTTGGTATAATATTAGAGCTGATTTTCTTCCAGTATGTGCAGACCATTGATTCTATCTTCTTTCAACTCTCTTACGCATTGTTTCTTCTGTGCAATTTGTAGTCGTAGTCGTGTGTCATATATATATATCATATAATATACGAAGTCTCTGACATTACAGTTTATTTGTGACCTTGTTTTGTAGACTTCATCTTTGTTATCAAAAACAGTTGTTTTATCTTAATAGTAAGACGTAGTGGTTCTACACAGCTTTTCCAAGGAATTCCTTTCAAGCATCAGTTCGTTTAAATCTTTTATAAAGTTTTATGTTAGTCCACCCTTTCAGTTCGCGTCAAAATATGGTATTTCTTAGAAACTTTAATCGTACCGTGATCTTACATCACCTAGCTTAATTTCCTTTTCTAATTTGTTGTGAGACATTGGACTAATCGAATCACATCGTTGTCGAGAATGGCTTCTAAATATTTCTTGTCCCGTTCGTAAACACTGTATATAGCCTCTTGGTCAGATTCTGAGAATTGCATTTGGTGGATGAAAGGCTGTATATAATTTACAAGTTCAGAGATTTGACACATGCAAGTTACCTTTTTCATTACTATCACTAGTTTCACGTTCAGCGTATTTATGTTTTCTTATATAACACTGCTCCACGAGACTAGTTAATTGGTGACCATCAGTTTTATAAAATATCATACTGGGTGTTTGCATTTCATTATGTTTTCCAACGAGAAACACACATTTAGGATGGGGATTCTATTATTGGAATATATAGACAGAGAATTTTCATGTCGTTATTCTGGTGGATCGACTTGTCTTTATCTTAGGTGATCTCCAATGTATTATCGTCTAATACTTGAGGACCGTCGTGTGGATATGAAAGCAAAACTAGTTTTATAACATTTATCTATCAGGGGTATATATCATTATTGTGAATTTCTTCTAAGAATTAAGTAATTAGTCCTCTTCCTATATTTTACTTTTCTTTGGCCACATCATGATTTTACTTAACCTTTGTCGCATATATAGCTTATAATTGAATTTAGAATGTAATCTTTCAGTGCTGAATTATACTAGCCACCACAACACATGCAATCATATATCTCATCTGTTGTGGCTCTCTGTGGTAGTGAGAATTCCCTTTCTCAGTGGAAAATGTTAGAGAACATCGCCATATTAGAATTAAGGGGTTTTTCAATTGATTTTTTATTCTATTGTGATATTAATTCTCCCAGGTTATTAGTATGTAGTTGCATCACTTGGAGATAGCTTGGCAAATTGAATTCTTCATGGACAGTCTGCAAGATTTTTCAGCTGTGAATCTTACTATATTTCTATTTTAAGTGTACTGCATCAGTTTGCTTATGTCATCGTCATTGCCGAGTTGGAGGACTTCTTCCATCCTATATCACTTATTTTATTATTTTATGGAGTAGTTAACCTTTTTGCTGGCTAACGTGAATTTTGCTTCTGTTTCAGTCTGTATATAATGGGTTGCAAATTCTTTTGAATGGTAGTTTACTAAGATAGACATGTTTTATGTCACGGATTTTCGTATAGGTCGAAGGTGTCGAGATTGTTAATACGACTACTACTACTACTACTACTACTACTACTACTACTACTACTACTACTACTACTACTACTACTACTACTACTACTACTACTACTACTACTACTACTACTACTACTACTACTACTACTACTACTACTACTACTACTACTACTAGCCTTTGTTATGGGAGAGTGGTTCTAGTTATGCTTAAGGTCAATGTTGGGATTTTTATTTCTGATTAATAGTCTTTTTATAGGAGAAGAGATAACGTGATTGTTTGTTGACATTGTTTTTCAGGCAGTGGATATTGTTGCTATCTGTAGGATTGAGATCGTTAAGGTTATTCTTGTTGTAACAGTCGTGTTTTTTTGTTGTTAATGCAGATGATGATTCAATTTTTTTCTTTTTTCTTTTGCTATTGCTGTTATCATGTTGATATTGTTGTTACTGTTATTCCAAACATACAATCTGGTTTATGACCTTTTGTTCTTCTTAATTTCATAGGGATGATATTACTGACCTTCTTAAAGGTGGCATACTTCGATTGCAACTTAAGCACAAATATTTTTTGTTTGGTTAATTTTATTGCACGGTTTTTTTTTTCTGGGTGTGTTCTCTGTTCCTGTATTTTCTGTTTGTGGCTGTACTAAAATTGATAAATATGTGCTGTTACACATGCTTCCATTGATACTATCTGGATACTTTGTTTCTTTTCTGCTGTTTCTGTGGTTATTTCATCTACTTTATTTTGTTGCTGATATATCGGTTAAAAGTGTAGTCTAACTGTGAGAATTCCGAAGGGATAATATCTAGGAGCCTTTCATCTCTCTCTTATGATATTTTACATTTCGTGCATCAGTTAGTTTTCTTTTGATATTTAATATTTTGTGTGCTCTTTCGGTATGAATAAAATAAATACCAGTTGAGCACTGGAGTCGATCTAATCGACTTAAACCCCCACCCCACCCCCTTAAATTGCTGTCCTTGTGACAAAATTTGAAACTTTACATATTTTGTGCTCTAAAGATACAGCTTGATATATTATATGGCTAATACTTTTTACTGTTGAGTTCATTGAATTCATGTAGATTTTGGAGGAAATTTCTTCCATTATAGCGTAAACTTGTCGAGTGGATATTAATTTCTTGAGAAAAGAGATGTATCCATTTCGTCATGCTAGCTCAATAATTTTTTTTATTGTATTTGCAAGATTCTTGAAGGATAAAATAAAAATAAAACGAATCACAAGCCACAAACCACTTGACAGAATAAGAAGAAAGTAACAAGAACGAGACATGAACAGTAACTGCAACAATAACATCAACAATATCAGTATGCTAAATAACAGCAAAACAGTACACAAGTACGTTCACAAAAACAAATGTGTGTGTGTGTGTGTGTGTATGTGTGCACGCGCGCGTGTGTATGCATATATATATATATATATATATATATATATATATATATATATATATATATATATATATATATATATATCAAGTAAATTAGCCAGTTAGAAAATCTCTACGCACACTTATGCATACAACTATACACGGCATACACACTCATACACTCTCGCCACCATATATTAAAGCACAGAAGCACACCCACCTCTCTAATTGTGAAAGCATAAATTCACACATACATATAAATATAACATAAACATAACGAGCCACGAGAACAATTCACTTTTCCAATATGGATCAAAAAGCTAAGAACAAAGAATGTGTGGTTGCAAGAAGGTGTATGAGGGTCTTCTATATTGATAAGGACTGAAGACGTGACGATGTGCTTTAATAAATCAAGTTGTCAATTGGTTAATAAATATACTTACTAATTAGTTATATAGTTCATTGGTATTAACATTTAAGTGCAATACAACCAGTATTTGTCGTAATAATAATAATAATAATAATAATAATAATAATAATAATAATAATGATAATAATAATAAAAATAATAATTATTATTATTATTGGCGTGACCTTCCCAGCGTTTTCTAATGCAATTACGATAAAAAAAACTTCACATGAAGTATTCTGAAAAACAAATAACAAATGGAAGAATACAATACTACATCTCTTTCTGTGTCTATGTGTGTGTATGTGTTCCAATGATTCTCCCCTCATCAATACTCTTGTGCAAAATAAAAGATAGTTTAGTTGTTATTGGTGTTATTATTTCTTTATCTATCGAAGGCAGGGAGCTGGCAGAAACATTAGGACAAATGCTTAGAGGGCAAGATTCTCAGCAGATTTTCGTTCTGAGTTCAAACTCCGCCGAGGTCGACTTACCCTTCATCCTTTCGGAGTTGATAAAATAAGTGCTAGTGGATGTAACCTACTTATCGTCTTCTCCAAAATTGCTGGTCGTGTGCCAAAATTTAAAACCATTATTATTCATTTTTAGATCTTTGGATTTTCCTTTTCTGCCTTACTAACAGACAATCGCTTTTAGAATTCTCGTCCTTCATTAATTTACATGCAACACATTAAATGAATGAAAACAAAGCTTTTTCTCCTGCCATAACATGTTGCAAAGGCAAGGGATCTACCTCTTAATGAACCTAACATTCATCAGACACATACACAATAATTTTCAATTGATTTTTCTGTTTTTCAGTCTGTTAGCTTTTGATAATTAAGCAATGAAAGTCAAGAAATTCCACATAAAATATTTTAGTTTGGAGTTATGTTTAGAAGGAAACTATTAACCACTCGTTAAGGTTCATTAAATTGAAAGAATAAAACTGGCAGAATAAATTTTTTCATCAATGTTCATTAACACATATATTTTTAAATGCCTGTTGGCATATCCCAATTTCAGAATTGTTTTTTTTTAAATTAATGCCAACGCTGGTACATTTTTGGAATATATAATATAGGTACGTTACAAATATCAGCAAATTATGGGCGGCAAGCTGTCAAAATCTTTACCGCGCAGCGTGAAATGCTTAGCGTCCGTCTTTACGTTTTAACTTCAAATTCTGCCGAGGTTGAATTTGCCTTTCATCTTTTCGCGGTTGATAAAATAAGTACTAATTGAATACTGGAATCGGTGTAACTGACTTATACTCTTCCCAGAAATTGTTGGCCTTGTGCCAAAATTTGAAACCAATATTAGCAAATTATGAATGCATTATAGTCGAAGATTTAAGACGTTCACTGCACAGTCGTGATATTCCCGTTTCGATCCGATACTTAACAGAATGGGCGAGTGTATTTTACCATATACTGAGGCCAACCAATTCTTTTCAATTGAATAGGTTGAACCTGCTTAGAAGCCTAGATGGATTGTTCCTATAACTTGAAGTGGTGCCTTGCAAGAACGATGCTACATGAGAATGATGTCAAATGTACCCACAACTTTGGAATGACAGCAAATGACAGTAATTCAATCAGTAGGACAGTTGATTGAGCAACTGAATGTCCATCAGCGAAAACAGCAGACTCCAATTAAAGTTCTATATTTTTGGATTAGCAAATATATTATTTTTGATTAGTTGAAATAATGCTATTTTGTAATCTATATATTATCAACGCGACAGAGAAATAAATAGTGTTATGATTTGTATCACTCTGTACTAATCTGCTCTCACGCTTCTACCAGTCCAACATTTATTTCAGAAGTATAACAAACATAAAATTATTTTTGTCAAGTTTGGATAGTCACTTCATTAACTTAATTAAATCAATGCTAGTTTCTGATTGGCATTGATTGTAACTATTCCGAAAACGTAAGAAGCTGAGACTTAAATTCGTATGCTCAATGTAGAAATGTAGACGGGTCTTCTAGCGATTTAGACGATGAATATACAATTCCTTCAGACACCTGAACGACTTATTCCTTGAACTACAGTGTAAGTGGCCCAGGTTACAACATAAATTTTAAACGAAGTACTCAGGTAAAATCTGCACAGCAAACTTGAATAACACTTAATATAACTGTGCATTACCAAGAAAGGAACCGATATGTGCAAAATGGAAGCATTCTACCACAAAATATTTCCTTCTGGAAAAAATACTAATTCTTACAGCCTTCGCCGTTTGGTCAGATATATGTTTTACTGGTCCCTAGATAGATGGAAAGCGATATCGACTTCAGAATTATTTGAGCTTTCAACAAATATAGACTACAATATATATATTGCTATCGTAGGCAAAATGTGTCAAATTTGGGAGAAGGCTATAATCGATTTATCTATTCAAGTATTAACGATATCTATTTAAATAAAACTTAGAAGATGAATGGTAGAGTCGAACCTTGCAAGGATTGAATACAAAACGGATAGGAATGCATGTAAATATCAAAAAGCATTTTCCAATGTGTTACTGATCTGCCAGTTCGATCGTATTGTATATCGGGAACTGAGGTAGGGTTTTTTGCCAATTCCGTTCCTTGTACTTAAAAACAATGTTACTTTGTTTTACTGCCGAATTTGGCAACGTCTAATGTATTTTACTGTTTAGATTGTGCCAAAAGTTTGCAGGCAAAAGTTTGGAAAGGATACAATTGCTAATACTTAAAAAAAAATAGTATATGCATCATATGCCGATTGCACAGCAAGAAATGAAATACTTAATGTTGCAGTTAAACTACAATAGTTATCATACATATAGGAAATATAAATTTTAAGAGTCGTGAAAGAAACAAACCGGAAAGTAGTGGAGGAATGCTTATGTTGAGGTAATAGTTGATCCATAAGGATGAAATCCCGCTTTTATGAGATGTTACATAAACTTATTTACTAAGAAGATTATATAATGTAGTGTGAAGATGATATCTACGTTCAAAACCGTCTTAGAGAAATTTGTTTGTTTGTTGCAAACCGAAGGAGTATGGGTAATTCTATCAGTTTAACCATATTATGCATATACACATCGTGGTTAATCTCTGGGCTTTCTCAGCAGAGTAGTTTCCAGCCGGAGAAGAACTGAACAGTCTCACCAATCATGTGTTTGTGTGAGAAGTGCTTATTGAATACTTTCAAAATGTAGAACACATAATTTACAAGTAGTTATAAAAAGGACAGACTTAACGTGTGCTTATTTTCATAGAACATTTAGCTGTGATAAATACGATTTAACTATACTAGTATAAGTGCGCAAAAGTTTGAAATAAGTTGTTGAGTTCAGGCAGTGTAGCCCTTTTTAAATTTAGATGAAAGCTAATTTGTCTAGTGTGTCTGTCTGTGCGTCTCTACTTCACACTCTAACTTTTTTTTCTATTAATGTAAATCGGATGAACTTAATAATCTTGTCAAGCCTACAAATGACAGGTGAGACTAGTTGCGTTGTTATTCAGTTCATTCTCTGGCGGAAAAGTGAGAGAAAGAGCAAAAGAAAGATAGAAACTTGGTAGTTTATCCAACAAGTCCTATTAGCACATCGTTGCTAAACATATATTCATCGAATATACGCACATGAATATATGATGTGATTATAGCCAAATGATATAAAATTATATTATAATTATAGCATAAATGCAATTACGAATTTATGAATTATTTATTGATAAATCACCAAAGATATGACAATATCAGTGAATAGTTAGATACATACACCATATTACAGCGTGCCCTGAAGTTAGTGTTTGAATATTAGAGTGATACAGTTACCATTTCACTTAAATTTACCATAGATTGTAGGGTATTCCAGTTTAATTTAGACTACTGATATTATACTTTGATAACTAATTCCACCGAGGTCAACTTTCCCTTTCATCCTTTTGGAGTCGATAAAATAAGTACCAGTTGATCACTTGAGTCGATGTAATCGATTTACCGAACTTTCCCAAATTACTATCCTTGTGCCAAAAATTTGAAACCAATATTATATTTAGATGACAAGAGACGAAAATGATAAATTTATAGGAGAAAGATTAGTGTTGTGTCTCTCACATTTCTCCAAATGAAATATCTTATAAATATATATAATGAAACGGTTAATATATACAATGAAACGGTTTCAAGAAGTAAAAATGACCGTACAGACGTAAGAATTGGGATTTTGTATCTGAATTTATTGTATTCTCACTAGCTTTTGACATATATAAGTTTATTACTAATTTTAATTATTTACAGCAGAATATCTAGGAATATATTGCAATAATTTTAATTTTATTTTATATATATGATTGAAATCGAAACTACCATTGACTCCACTCAGGCAATATGAGTATACCTTTTCACTTCATATTAATTGAATCTGTTTACTTATGTGACGACGCCGTTTTTATGGAGACTCGTGTTTCCTTAGCTAAAGGTTAACATTGAGAGAACAGACTGACAATCGATTACATTAAAAGCAAATTAATATCTAATATTTTCATTTTGGTTTAAGAAAAAAATGGCTACTATTTCTAGCTGAGCAAGTAATCAAGTTCCCGGTCAACTGTAATCGAGAGAAGAGTATTACCTAACAATAATCTACATTCTGAGAAAAGCAATGCCAGTGCAACGGAGGTCTGAATATCTACATATATTTCATTGAATGCGCATAAGCATCTGATGTAATAAAGTCCGAAAAAATTAAAATGAGAAATCAAAGTGGAATATTCAGTAATCAGAACTAGAAATGTAATAGGATAACATGAGAAGATCAAAAGAGGAGTGCAACAGGATTGTATGTTGTTACCGGCTGTGTGTGTTTTCATTATATATTGAAGTATTTGAGTGGTCTGTTCAACAACTATTAGCTATATTGATAAGAGGACAAAATGTCGACAATTACCATTATGGAGACAGCACATTCCTTATAGCATTAACGGTGAAAGATATAAATGCAATATTTAATGCTGTAAAAATGATGTAAGTGAAATTGCGTCTGACTTTTAGCAAAAAAGCTAAATCACAATCGTCAAGAATGTACTCTTATTTTGCAATATACCCATTAATAGAACACGTTTGAAACAAGTTAATAGCTTTAAGTATTTGAGAATCAACGCTACATCTGATGGTAAAAGCCACAGAAAAATAAAATAAAGAAAAACTGACAGGGCAAGGCTGATATTGATGACATATAATCTCATATTACTCGGTAGATGGAGATTCATAAGAATAAGGAAATGAATATTAGGAAAATAAATATAATTCACCCTAAAATATATTTCTGCGATCGTGAAAAGCAAGAAACATGTGTAAAGGCTTATACTGAATGTTTAAAGGAACAGAAAATACCAAAAAATCTTGTTAGCAGCATTATAAATTAACAGTTTAAGTTCATTGGGCATCGTATGAGATGACAAAATCTTTAACGTTTCACAAAAGGGAAACTGAAAGGAAGAAACTGGAGGAGAGAGAAAAAGAAAATTTTAGAAGACCTTATCAGCTGGCTACAGAAAACAAACCTAGCAACACTAATTTGTCTACAGAACCGAAGGTTCCTTAATCAGCGACATCTATGGGCATGACACGTGATATAGAATGTAATGGAAATAAGCCTGTCATATTTGGAGAAGAATGTAATATTTAGGTCAAGTTTTATTCAATATCAAGGGAATATTTGCAGAATTGGTCTTGAAAACGCGCTCTTTGTTCCAGCCTTTTACAATTTCAAATCCCGCCGAGTTCAAAACTGCTTTTCTTCCGTCGGAGGTCGGCATAATAAGAAGCGGCGGCAGCAGTAGCAGCAGCAGCAGCAGCAGTAGCAGCAGCAGCAGTAGCAGCAGCAGCAGTGGTAGTCGTAGTAGTAGTAGTAGTAGTAGTAGTAGTAGTAGTAGTAGTAGTAGTAGTAGTTGTTGTAGTAGTAGTAGTAGTAGCAGTAATTTGTGTTTAAATAAATATCGAAACTAGATTGCAGAAACAGATCAACGGGTGTTTACCTTTTCATCGCCATCTCTCATTCCTAGTTTAAATTGATGTTACTTAGATTTACAACCTCAAAGTTACTTAAGAGAAACATTGACGTACTCATTAAAACACACGTAATAGCTTGGGAATAGTTTAAAGAAAACCTTAGACACTCAGGAGACTTTCAAATGTTATGGAAATCAACGAAGCAAAATATTTCGAATTAGTGTAACCTACAGAAATGTTTCGTTGATGTTTGGTGTTATTTTTAGTCGAACGAAAACTCACTAATAGCTGATGAGTCTGTTGTGATTTATGCAGATTTGATTATATCAACTTCTGTTAAACGAAATCAACTAATATAATTGCAATAAATTTGTCAAGAGTTGAGGATTTGATTTCTTCGTTTCAGAATACGACAGTAGCAAGCTTAACATTTTATACTTTAAGAAATACCAATATAAATAAATATATATTAGAGAAAAATGGACATATGAATCCAAACGTTTTGGTTTCTTATACTCGTTAAAAAACAAGATAATAATATTAAGTGGAGTAAACATGGAGTATTTAAACAATGTCTACCATACTGCTAGTGTATGAGACATAGCTTCAGTCTAGAACTGGAATTCACATCGGAGACTGCCTATGGCCGAACTATATTACGGTGCTACACCCAAACCTATGTAAATGTATTTATCGTTTACTTGTTACAGTTGCTGAAGCTGAAGCAATGCTGGGACACGGCCTTGAAGAGTTTAACTGAAAAATTAACAGTTTATTTACTTTGTAAAATCTGGTACTTATTCTATCAGTTTAATTGCCGAACCGCTAATCTACGGGGTGTAAACAAACCAGCATCAGCTGTAGTGGGGGGCAAACACAAAGACATGCACATCCATACACACGCACACACACACGTACATACATATATACATATACATACATATGCATAAATATAAGTATACATACATACGAAGTACGAGAATGCAGCCTTTGCCGAACGACCTTGACAAATGATTTGTTTATAGTGATTAAATGTATGCGCTGTACATTAGCGCACTCCCTTAATGAAGTCGATGTAGTCTGAACAGTTGCACAGAGTACCACGCGTTAAGTGTCGAAGTGCTTGCAGAGCAACGTGAGATGAAGAGCCAATAAGTGGTTGGGAAGCAAAGGTTTTGCCACGCAGACACATCGGCTCTTATTTGGATTGAAATACTGCTATATTAGAAGAGAAATATAAAATATGAATAAAATATAAAATATAATAAAAATAGAATGAAACTTAACAAACAATGATGAAAATAACAGTAAATTTATAAGTAACGTTATTTATGCTGAAAGTATCAAATAGACATTGCTTTAAAGGCTAGTTTAATTCTTCATCTGAAGGCAGATTATTACTATGTTCTGCAGTTATTGCCTCAATCGTACTGCTTCTACACATCGGATATTTTATCCTCGTACTTTCTACAAGTAATTTCAGGTTGCCAGCATATCTGCAGCATATACCAAACCTTCAATGTCAGAAAATTACTTCAAATCTGATCGGGTAATAACAGCTTTGAATGGTTTAATCATAAGAAAAAATATATACTATACAACGCCACACCTACTTGTGGCGAAAATCTTCTTGCTCGCAACATAGTGGATTCTACTAAAAGTAACAATAGCCACAACATGAAGGTGATGAACAGTATGATGGATTAAGTCTATTACCCAGGAGTGAAAAGAATTCCCCACACAGGATTCTACACAGTTTTCACTTACACAATTTTACTCAAAAGGTTGTGGTTGACACAAAAGATACTGCATCGTACATCAAGCTCGAAACCGCATAATATGCAAAGTGAAATATTTAAGCATACATCGATGTCTGCTTCCTTGCAACCCCTAACTTTTATCGACGTAAGTTTTATACATACAAAATATCCGGATCTAATGAAAAATTAAGAATGTTTGACTTCCAATTCAGACCTCGAGGTATATCGATTTAAAAAAAAAAATGAGAAATTATGAGTAAGAAACTTACATGGTTTTCAAGGGAATTTTTCTCTTTGAGTATCTCAAATATCATTTAAATGACATGAAATCTTTTTTGAGACACAAGAGATTTGCAACAAGTTCTGATCTTTTAATAAAATATAGGTGCTGAGTGTATGGTTTATACAATCTGATGTACACCATAGAGATTTTATGGATACTCTTTAAATAACTTGATATTTTCATAAGAATGTACTGACTGACGACCGTTGTTGAAAACTATCAATACATTCTTTTTTTTTATTTTCAAAATTATTTCTTTATATCAAATTAATTTCTCATTCTGACGTAATGAAAGTACAGACTAACGAATTCTATTACTACGTACGGTCTATATTAAGTAGTATATTAAGTGACAATACAATTCTAACACATTTCAATAATGGAAAGAATTATGCGACGTGATGTATACGCAATTAATAAACAGACATCTGACGCTCCAATAACGTAGATTTAAACTTATGAATTAAAAAAAAACAACAAAAAAACGAATAATAGTTTCAAGCTAAAGAAACCAAATGTATCGCATTGTATTTGACGTGTGATCTAATATAATTGATTAATAGCATGAAATAAATTAAGTGCTAATTCATCATTCAAGTGGAATCGAATGAAATATTTACATGTGTCATTAGTATTAGTATCCCGCTTTGAAAAACTGACATATCTGGCGTTATGATCACAAGGGAAAAGACAATAATCCACAATACACGCACATAAAAATAATACATTCTCACCCGAGGCATATCACAACGCTCAGTTTAATTACAATTAGATGTGATTTAATATTCCATAACTTACGCTGTTGTTGTTTTTAGATGATTTATACAATTGACTGTGTTCATGTAGTGTTTATATGGCTCCAGCCATATAACTTCAGTAATCGGATATACTGGTGTTATTGACATCATAGTTTCCTCTAATACATTATTTGATTGTATAAAAAAAAATCATTAAAAAAAAAAATCAATGAACTGTGTCTCCCAAGATAATAAGAGTGTGGTAATAATTTGTCCAACTACAATTTCTGTATAACCGCAGCTGTTTGACGTTTTGAAACACTGTTGTTATTGATGTTTTTAAACACATGGTCAGTCTCAATCCAGTAGACTTCACATTTAAAAGGATTTTATCAATGGTCATCACAACTGACTGTAAATCGATTACAACACTGTCGAAAGTGATATTCCTCTTATAAGATTAGGTTATTTCATTCATATTTATTTGCCATACATGCATGCGCACACACATACGTACACTCATACTCACATATTCACACACAGATATATGCAAATTGAAACGAATGTGTTAATTGTTAGAAATCACACAGCAGCAGTGAGATTTACAAACCTACAAAATATATCAACATTAACTTGGCGTCGCTATAAGCACCTAGAAACGCTGATGACATCTACCAACAAGTGTTTCTTGAAAGGTCCAGTTATCCAACACCCAAGCAATTCAGTTGACTTTGATTACCTGATGATATATTTGATTAAAACTTTCTGGAAACCATTCCTCAGTAGTTCTCATGATTATACGAAAGTAAAAGTGAAAGTTGTTACGAGATAATACAAGTGTAATATAGAAAACCTCACACTTTAACATGTTATGCTACCGCATCTTTGGAAACTAGCTTCTATATCCTTTTATTTTCCGTTTAACCTCTTGGCAATTAGCACTTGACCTCCAATGCTTTGTATGGAGGTAGACATAAGGTGCCAAATGCAAATCATGAGCATTATTTGTTTCATCTTTTGATACTAAATCAAATCTATTTAGACATTAATGACTGCACTTAACAGCTAGCTTATTTCAAAGAACACAATTTAACGAAGTGCATATTCATAACTGAAATATATATTGCATAACTTAAATATAAATTCAGTGAACATCGACCCCATATCATACTCTTTGTCACTAAAATTCACTCATACCATTTAAAAATAAATTGATACATAAAACACTTCAAGATGAATATAATATGTCTAACCCAATTCACTTGGATAGCTTAAATTTGTTTATGTATAATAGCAGTGTTTCACGAAATGTCTACAGAGTTCAACTTTGTGGTACACTTAATCAGTCAACGAATTCAGCACAATCGTCTTATTCTCGGGTAACTTTAGCGGATTCATTCGGCTGCAAGCAATTCGGCGAAATTTCTTGTCAAATGTTTCATAACATCTTACCTTCCACGGACCAGTATCTCAAGACCCTACGAGGACCAGACACAATGATATACCTCATTCCCTTTTTCATTTTTATTGCTTCCAAGTTGATATGAAGAGAGAAGTATTTTTACGTCAGGCAGGATACCTAGTACAATTACTTGAAAAAGATTTAACTAATCTGAAAATGACGGATAGACCGAATGACGAAGTAATTCTACAACTTAAGCCTTGACTGATGTATTTATAAATATATTTCAAGGGTGTTTGATGGATTGAAAGATGACAAAGGTAATGTTAAATAGCCAAGGCTATATTTGACAGAACTGTATTTTATTTCTCTCTCTCTATCTATATATTACTCGCTCTCTCCCCCTATATCTCTATTTCTGTCTCTAAATATCTATCTACTGTCGAACTCTCTAGCTACTAATCTCTATAAAATCAATTTCTCTACTTCCTTTGAACCAAATGTATATGTATGTAAGTGGATGTGTGTGTATGGTGTGTTTGTTGTGTGTTTGCGTGTACACACACACACACACACACACACACACACACACACACATATATATATATATATATATATATATATATGTGTAACCGCACATGGACTTCTTTCGCTTTTGGACTTTACCGTTTTCCCAAAGAAGAGCTAGGCTCGAAGCCTAAAACAACTACTCTCTTCTTTCTATGAGTGTCTTATTATTACACTAGCAGACATACCCGGAATTCAATTGGCATAGCTTGTATATATGATACAGATAAGTTGAAGCATCTGATACGAGGAAGTGCAGCATTGAGAACAAAAAAGTTGTGGAGTAAATGAAGGGCTAATTCCACTAAGTGACAGGTCATGTGACTGTTCGAAAGACTCCAGGACCTAACCTTGTAATGGAAATATGGGTGGGTGTGTGTGTGATTTTTGAATGTACCAACAAGCTCTCAGTGGATAAACTCTCATTTGCGGCTGTCAACAGCACCACATGAGAGAAATCGACCTGAAAGAAATGGTGTGGTAAGGGGGCTGGGATTCACTGAAGCTGTTAATGCAGCATTCCTAGTCAGGCGAATACTACGTTGCTCATCGCTTTCCATTGTACTTGCAGTAGCTGTACATGCAGCATTTTGTGATTGTCTAATTGAAGTCTCCTGTGACGACTGATTTGCTCTCCTTTTCAGCTTCTCTGTTACTGCCGTTTTTCGACGAATGGAGGATCTCTTCTTTGGAGACATTCTGTTAAAAAAATACGACGTAATAAACTAAGATGACAACTGTACATTAACAAAGAATGTCAATAAAAAAAAAAACGTAAATAATATCAGTATCTTATCAAATTTTAAGAAAAGTTACTTCGCAGACAGTTACCCACACGGTAGTCCTCAACGCAGGAAAGGGCGTTTTCTGCTCCTAGTCTCCCGTCTACACATTATTTGAAAACTTCTAAGAGTCTAAAAACCATCTTTAGAACATAAGTAATGTATGTTCCCAGTTTGAAGAGAATCATTTGCGAACTTCAAAAGTTATGCGGGTTTACACACACACACGTACTCAAACACACACACACGCACACACACACATATATATTTATATGTCTACATACACACTTATATGCAAACATTCTCACGCTCACGTGCACATTGACACGCACTCTTTCTCTCTCTCTCTCTCTCACTCTCTCTCTCACAGACTTACACTCGCACATGAATTTATGTACCTGCATAACCAGTTGCATTTCATATACTATGGTTTCTAAACTCATCGACGAAGAAAAATCTCAGCAATTCTACTGAAAAACCTTCAGACAAGTAAGACGCAGTATTTTATTTTTAATATTTGTCAGCGTATTTAACAGTCTGGAGATTCTGGAGATTGTTATCGATTTCCCTTTGTTTTACAATATATTACGAGGAAATGGTAGTTATATATATATTTCCCTTTGTTTTACAATATATTACGAGGAAATGGTAGTTATATATATTTCCTATCAAAAGAATTTATCCGAGTAAATATTTATGAATATATAAAAAGAAAGTTTGACGTACTACTTTTGTTGTTGTTATTTTCTAATCTAGTCCGGGTTACCGAATGTTATCAACCTTTTTATACACATACAAACGTACGTACATATATGCGTGACAAACAGACGAGCACGCATATACGCATGTATATGCATATACGCAAGCACATATAAATAAACATAGATAATTTATTATGCACATATGAATATAAATATGAATATATATATATATATGTACATGTATATAAATTGTATATATGCATGTACGCATATATATATGTGTGTGTGTGAGTGTGTGAGTGTGAGTGTGTGTGTATGCATATATTTTTTATGTACATATGAGCTGTGTATGAGTACATCTGTACGCATGTGTGTATTTATATGTGTTACTTTCTCTGTGACACGTAACGTCTAACGAGGTTGTCGATAGAAGGTGTTACGCGTGTGTTTGTTTTTCCGAACACTCTTCGTTTGTGTTTTTTTTCAATATATATTATAACAAAATACGTATATAATTTGCGCTAAATGAAACGGTTACTGATGTACATATTTCGAACCAAGAAGGCGGTTTCA
>NC_068982.1:117175116-117181756 GCF_001194135.2 Octopus bimaculoides
TTCCATATTAAATTTTTCTTGTATAATGACTTTCCTCTATCAGGGTGAATACTTTTCTCTAGCCATATTGTATTCATTCTTTTCTTGTAACTTATTTTTTACAGGCTTACTTTTATAGTGATAGTCCACGACATGTTGATGTTGCTTTGAGATCTTCCAGTTATTTTTACTGCAGCTGCTTTGACAACCACCAGGCTTACCCTGCTGCCTAGCGTAACATTTGCCGAACGTGAGTCCTTTACATGGGTATTTTTTCGCATCAACACAGTTGTAGTCATACTTTTAAATGGCGTTTCATTCATAGAAGTGACTGTAGTCTTAAACTGCCACACCCACCAATTTTTTGTCGAGAAATCATCTTTTGGGGGCTGCCAGCCAAGGTTAACACGACCCTCGTACTTTTATGGTTTTTGGCCTGAGAGTACACTTTGTCGCTGTTCCTACAATCATGAGCCGATTGTCAGATTAGAAATTTAATTATCACCTCATCAGTACTAATACTAATAAAGAAATACTGTCTGGTTGGCACGTGACTCTCGTGAATATAACGACCCTTTGTCATCTCTTGATTTTTGTCTTGAGGGTTATCCAATTGGAAAAACGCAACCATCTCGCCTAGTTTGCTCTTTGGAGTCGGCAGTTTAGTCATCAACAACTCGACAACTATGAATATTGACTGCATGTCTTCATTCGCAGCGTTTCAGTTTCTTACCTCCTAACCCGGTTGTGGTAAAGAAGCGAATGAACCATTGACTTGAGCACTGGGGTGAAACCGGGAATTTTGTTACTGTAGATGCAATGGGGATGAGGAGTCTGTTGAATCCAAGCCATCCTCGAGTACTTACTCGAAAATATCCTGTAAAGCAAATCTATGGTTACAAGGACTATACTTAGAGAACTGTAAGCAAGGGGAGAGAGGGAAACAGAGAAAGAAAGAGAGAGATGGGGAAGGAGAGAGATGGGGAAGGAGAGAGATGGGGAAGGAGAGAGATAAATAGAGAGAGAAGGCACGTGAGGCACATCATACTTATTTCTTGAAGCGAAAATCCTGTGTGGTTCAGGAGGAGAAATAGAAAAAAAAAGCAATGAAAAACCAACAACATCAGTAGATACGACCATTTGGATAGAATAGAATTATTCTTTGTTATGGTTGACAGGTAGAAATATAGGAAAACTTAATTTTGAATACTGTGGGCTGGTGTCGTTCAATCCAAGATTCACTATCGAGTGGTTATTGCGAGAAACCATTTAGAACAAATCGATACTTAAGTGAAACAAGAAAGCAAAAGGGAAAAGGGAAGATAGTGATAGAGATAGATAGATAGATAGATATATATATAGATAGATAGATAGATAGATAGATAGATAAATATATAGATAGGTATATAGGTAGGTAGGCAGATAGGGAGAAAGAGATGGAGAGAGAGAGTGTGAGAGAGAAAGTGAAAGAGAGGACAAATTGAGAAAGTGTGGGTCATTACGCTTGTTCAAACGAAAGACAGAATGTGTATTTACCGAGGAAGAACGAAGACAACTACAATCTCATCATCTTCATTATCATCCTCATCGATGTCAGCGACAATTATTATTATTCAAGCTGACAGAATCATTTGGACGTCGGGCAAAATGCTTAACGGTATTTCATCCATTTTTACATTCTGAGTTCAAATTCCACTGAGGTCAACTTTACCTTTCGGGGTAAACAAAACATGTATCAGTTACGTACTTTGGTTGATATAATCTACTAGCCCCTCTTCCAGAATTTCAGGCCTCGTGCCTTTACTAAAAAAGATTATCATTATCATTGTTCGTCTATCACATCACTCTGCAGGTTATGCAGTTATTTCTATTGTTACGACGCACTGTTATACATTGTACACATTTTATGGTTAAGGGGTTAAACAAACCAGGACCTTGAGGAGGTAGTTCTTCCCCATCTGTAGCCTTAAGAAGATATTTTGGTGTTTGTCTGAGCGAAGACGCCCCTAATCATTTTGCTAAAGTCAAAGATGGTGAACGAAAATTGTCCATCCGCTGAATGGAATAACCGGTTGTCTGGAAGAGAACAGCCAAATCATAAAAGACAGTCACTGCTGTAGCAGCAGCAGCAGCAGCAGCAGCGACAACGAAAACAGCAACAACAACAGTAGCGCACGTGAGACATGAAAACGTATTTCTCTTGCTTCTTTAATCCTCTTCACCATTGCAGGAAGAAAAAAAGACAAGAAGCTACAAAATAAACGAAAAGACTACCACCTCCACCACCATCCTTGGTGCCAATAGCAGGACCAACACCATCACCATCACCAACATAATTAACGAAAAAGAAAAGCAAGTGACTCCACAAGTCAGTGAAGGTAATTCTTCAGATGAAAATGATTTTAAGAATGTAAAATGCATCCTCGAGAAATGTGGCAGAAATGTGGCTTTAGACATTCCTAGAACTGTCCAGCAATAAATTAATTTGTGGACAGTTCTATATAAAACAACTGGTGCGAAAAGTAGGAAAGTGGAGCAGGCAGCACAGTAACAGATAGAAAAACACGTAAAACAAGCGCGGAAAAACAAAACTTATCTGGCCAGGGGAACAAAATATGGAACCGTTGCGGTGCGGTTCGCTTCAGAGGGGCAGGCAAAAAATCACTCGACAGCTAACCTAAAGAGTGACGATTTATTCTCGTTCCCATCTACGTCTGACAAAAAATGTTCAGAATTAGAATACTTAATATCCCACCAGAGATTAACATTTGCTGGTTAGTAGCTGCAATTCTCCTCGACATAGAAGAAAAGAAAAAAACAACACCAAAACGCTGCGAATACATAAAAGCCACAAGCAGAACTGGTTAGGATAGGGGATGCAGTTTTAAATACAAACTGACCAGCAGAGCGTGGATGTTGTCCCGGATTAAATATGCCTACCGGATAGCACACAACTTCACGTGGCTATCGAGGGCAGAAAGTCAGGATGTCACCTGTGAAGGGAGACAAACCATCGAAAGGCTTACCGCCCACAACAAAAGAAGAGAGACCTGTACTTTTGCCGCATTAGAATGTCCCAAAACCACGCAAAATTTATCAACAGAAAAAAAAACTAAAATCTCCGCAAGATTTGCCACTCCCGTGTTCGTAACAATCAAGCATGTCGTACGGTGAGTCGGGGGAGAGTCAAACTGGCAAAAGGTTCGGAGATCGAACAAAAGTAAAAGAAAGAAACCGATACTGACAACAACACGAAAAAGTGGCAGGTTTTTTTTCAACAGAAGGGAGAGATGTCATTGAAAACAAATACTCAAATACCACTCCCAGCAGTAGCCACACCAGAGCCCTCAACAACAGCATCATCCATATCACTACCAGCACCAGCACCACCAGCACCACCAGCACCAGCACCACCACCAGCACCACCACCACCACCACCACCGCAATCACGAACACTACTATCACAAACACCACCATCACATCCACACTCCAATTCACACACACAATTTTCAGGTCGCACATCTCAACACAAGGAAAAGTCAGACATATTGAACATTTTGAACTACACAACAATAGACACCGACGATAAAAAAACTAATCAATCAAATTTATAACTATACAGACATCACACACACCGACGTTATCACACTGAGAAACAACGCACCAACATATTAAAGTCATACAAACATCATAACACACATATAACATCACCAATGCAAAATACATTGAAGATGTAGGGGCTTTCCAAATAGACATAAATAAATGAATCTGTAAAGAACTGCTCAAGGAAACATCCACACATACTAATAGGGACAGAATATCCGTCCCCTCCTCGCCAACTAAATCACAGTACCTGCTTCCGCTTCTATATTTTGATTTTACATGACCCTGCTCAGAGTAGGCAGTATAAATGCACGTGGCTTGGGGTCGTCTTGGAAACAAGGCCATCAACTCAAAGAACTCAGGTCACTAAGTATCGATGTAGTGGCTAGCAGTGAAACAAGACTGCCAGACCGAAAAGCTTTTATGCCAATATTTGGTGAATACAAGATATATCTGTTCCCATGTCAACAGGGAATGGGAGGTGAAACTGTCTGGATCTCAAGATGAGGACTAATTTCTTGGACCCAGAAGATAAAGTGGTGGACATGGATGTGAGCGGTAGCGACAGATATGCCCTTATACTGGTGGCTGTTTATGCTCCGACAAGAGGAGGACAGTCGGACTTTATCAGACGTCTGGAGGTAGGTGTACCTAGGAACGTCTCGAACTTTAGTGCTTATGGGTGATGCAACGCTATCTTAGATCCACAGCTGGGCCGTGGGGTCTAACGGGTAGAAGAGGTAGGTGCAAAAGCCTCACAGACCTGCTCAGACGTTTTCAGTTCTCTGAAAGATACCTTTGGATTTATTGAATGTGCCAGTGTGGACCTGGTCTAACCGTATCGGGTCAGCCTGTAGACCAGTAGATAAAGATAGTATAAGTTGAACGCTTTTTTTAAGTCGTCGGCTACACAGGCCACAAATTTGTGATTTGTACAGTCGACCTAGTCTGCATAGGCAGGGACCAAGTTACTGGAAGCTGAACGCGTCTCTTCCGGCGTGCCAAGCTTACAGAGATGGGATTGGCGAATTAGTTAAGCGGGTGTTAACGGGATCAACCCTCACAAACTAATGGAAGTACGTCCTAAAAAGACTAATTAGAATAGAATCCATTAGGTTTAGCAAGGTACTAGCAATAAAGAAAAAATAGAATAAAAGGGAACCTAGTTAAGAGCTTAAAAGAGGCGTTTAGAAGAGGTATTGCAAATGATATGATGGCGGCGAGTTTGGCGCTGGACCAATTCACAAACGCCACGCACGAAGTATACATTGGCAGAACTAAGGTACGTGCTCTAAGAAACGAAAGAACTAAAGCTGCTCGGTGGGCATGAGGGGCAGTGGCTCAACGTAGCACAAAGCTACAATTCGGTCTTCAGTGAACCAAAGTGGGCGCACAGTGCTTGAGCCTGAGCAGATATGTGCGGCGTTTGGGACGAATGGTGGTCCGGAACGCAGGATGGACTTTACTGCCTACTTGGACGGCATGCCACTACTCTCTCCAATTGGGGCGTGGTGTTGCCAAATACCGATAATATCCATGGAAATACGGGATGCGATGATGGGTCGCACAGGAAGCAAATCGTCCGGTTTGGACGGTCTCTCCTACAAGATTTACTATATATACCAGACTTCTTTGATGGCTCTTTAGCAGATATCTAACGTAGCTGGCAACAGAACGTAGAATTCTTAGTTATGTGAGCTGATGAGCGGTGGTACTGCTGAGAAAGGACCCAAGCAATGGGAAACAAATGGAAAATTTCCGGCACATAACGCTGCTAAATCCAGACTTCAAAATTTTGGCCATGGTGCAAGCGAAGAGGTTGGCGCTTGTCATCGAGGAAGCAATTTCTGATGCACAAATGTGTGCCATCATAAGCAGATCTATCCACGACAAACTCCACCGCATGCCACAGAATGACAGCTGCGTAATGAAGCTGGCATTATTGGGGCTTTGATAAATTTGGATCAATCGAAAGCCTTTGATATGGTCGACCACCAATACTTGGCGGCCGTCCTGACAGCAGTCAATTTCGATCTCGTTTCCCGTGGCTAGATCACAGCAATATACAGCGACATCTGCTCGGTAGTTAGTATGAATTGTTACCTGTCAGAACCATTTAGCATTATGTACGCGATCCGGCAAGAGTATTCCCTCTCATCTCTCTCGTATGTAATGGCACTAGCGCAACTGCTGCGGAAACTGGAGGCGTTGAGAGGTATCTTGCGCGAACTAGGACGTGGGATAAACGTATCGGTATACACGGACGACGTCACCGTCATAGTTTAGAACAACGGGTATATAGACGTGGTCGACACCGCTCTAAAAGAATACGAAGCGGTGACAGGAGCAAAAATTAACCAGAAGTCAGTCCGCTTGCAACTCGGCACCTGAAGGTGCAGATCCATGCCTTCCAACAGCGACGTGGGACGCTGGACGGAAGGACCGGTTAAATTGCTCGGGGTCTGGTTCGGTCCAGATCTCAAAGTGGAGAAGAAGTGGAACGAGGTGGCGAGATGGGTAACTAATCTTACCCAGAAATGTGCTGAGAGAAAGCTATCCCTGAAAGGTCAGGCAGAGGTGAAGAATGATACATAGCATCCGTCATCTACTACCACCTCACCATCATGACCTGTCTCCGATCGGGTCTGACTAAACTGGAGCGCCTACTCTTCCGCATTCTGTGGAAGGGACGTGTTCCACTGGTCAGGCGCTGTATTTGATGTCAACACCCACTAAACGGAGGGCTGTGTATACCGTGGTTATTGATGCGCAGACATGCGCTGGGGCTGCGGTATCTCCAGTGTTTTCTAGTGTGGTCGCCATTTGTCAGACATGATTTCCCACTCTTTGATTAATCTGCTGTCCTGATCAAACGTAAACAGAGGCAAGACGCCTGACACGTAGAGTGACGTCACACTCCTCTACCAGTCGTCATTATTATTATTATTATTATTATTATTATTATTATTATTATTATTATTATTATTATTATTATTATTATTAATATCATTATTATTATTATTGTTCAGTAGTTTTATTTTTATAACGTGCTTTCACT
>NC_068982.1:117183887-117189566 GCF_001194135.2 Octopus bimaculoides
GGATATGGGCAGTTCCCATGAGCACTATCTTTTGGACTTCAGCCATTTTGGGGTTTCCTGGTATCTGAGCTAGGTAGTAATCAGCCCGTTTCGCTGTCATTCCCAGGGCACCTATGACAATAGGTATTGTTTTCGTCTTCAGATTCCACATTTTGCTAATTTCTATTTCAAGATCTTTATATTTGCTCAGTTTTTGGTAGGTCTTGACAGATACGTTTATATCAATTGGGACAGTCATATCAATGAGGAGGCATGATTTATTATTATTATTATTATTATTATTATTATCATTATTATTATTATCATTATCTTGGGCTGCTATAACAAACTGATCCGTTTCTGATTTTAAGCCAGAAGATACAAACCGCTGATGGATAAGGGCTTTGTCAACATCGGCATTATTAGCTCTCTTTGGGTATTTACCATTGGGAGGTTTTTCTTGCCATTTATCAGTAAGAATATTTAAAAAGCTCTTTTTCGCGGGTTTTTATACGCTTAGCTTTTTCTGTGGTTCTTTCTAGTACGTCTAATTCTGGGATTTTTTGTATTTGGAATTCATTTAGATTTTTGTTTGCCTCTTTTGTTACTGAGTATATCGTTTTCTTTTTTCCATACTTTAAGGCAAGTATTAACATCCAGTCATCAGAGTTTTTCAGGTAGGTATTTAGGCCAATTGTGGTAATCTTCATTGTTAATCCCAGTTGTAAAAGTCCACGGCCTTCCCTCTTTTCTTAGCAGGTAAAGTCGTTCTATATTTGCCTTAGATTGGTGCATTCTATGCATTGTCAATAATTTTCGTATTTTTCTGCCAAGATTACATATTTAAATAAATTATCAGTTAACGATATTGAAACTGTAAGTCACGACCGTTATGGCTGAATTATTGATCACTTCAATCATACTTCTTGCATTCAGCTCTGTCTTGAGTATTGCTCTTACCCTGCGATGACACTCTTTTCTGATCCTTTCCCTCATCGTTGAATGTTTGATTCCATCACATTCAGATACCACTAGGTATTAATAGCTCTCCGCTGGTTTTGACTCCTCTATGACATTCTGTTGGTCAAGATTAACGTTGGATGTTTCTATCATTTTTCCTTTGATAAAGGTAGCTTTCGCACATTTATCGAGACCACGTTGTATCCTGATGTCATCACTGAAGTGTTTAACAATTTCTAGTAATCCCTGTAGTTGTTGGTCAATTTTTGCAAAAGCTTTATATCATCCATGTAAATTAGCTGATTTATATTTTTATCAAATATTTTATAGCCATGTTGTATATCATTGAGCAATTTCGAGAGATGTATTAATGCTAGACAAAAGAAGAGTGGTGATAGTCACCCTGGAAAATGCCACATAAAATTCTTACATCTCCAGCATTGAGAAACACATTGTCACTGTTCAAACTTAGTGTGGTTCTCAATATCATACTTACAGAGAGGAAGTTTCACAGAGTAGGTGCTATTTTATACATTTTCAGACATTTCTTAAGCCAGCTATATGGCAGAATCTCAAAAGGTTTTTATAATGTATCCAAAACATTTTGTGTCGTTTGTGACAATCTTCCAAGATCATCTTATTGATAAGTAGCTTATCTTTACAACCATAGGACCACGTTTACATGTTTTTTTCTCATTAGGGAATAGGCCACTTTCAATTAAGACAGATGTTAATATTTTATACATTATTGTTAAGTAGGTTAAGGGTCTATAAATTTTCAAATCATTTGTTTCTTCATTTTTTGGAAGTAGGAATTTTACACCATTAACTAGCTAAGTAGGAATCATGCTAGGTTGTTGCAAAACGTCATTAGCAATTCATGACTCTCTGGGAAGGCATTCAACCAAAAGTTAGGAATTTCATCTTTACCTGGAGACTTCCATTTGCTTGAATTCCTGCGACCAGATCTTACATCCTCTACCTTGATACCCACCCACTTTTGCTATCCTAAGAAGTCTAATCCAGTAGATATTCTGTAAATCCGAGTTGCCTTTTGTGTGTTTTTCTTCTGCCAAATTGTATCCCCAAATTCCTGCATTTCTTCTTTTGATGGGATTGACTTTACTATAACTGGTAATTTCCTCATCTTCCTGTAAACATTTTTTGGGTTACTTTTTAACATGTTGTCCTTGAAGAATTTAACGCGCTTTTTATACTGTGTTATGCGAGCAGCTTTAGCAAATGCATTTTGTTTGATAGTTTCTATGTTGGTATCGAAGACAAGTATGGTTTTCATGTTATACTTTTAATTTGTTTTAAGATTTTTGTTTGTCTTGTCAAACTTGAGATTTCTTAAACATTCTGTGAGACTTAAGCAGCTGAATGTGTTGTGCAATACGCTCTTGCCAAGTAGGCATTTTGTTGGAATGTTGCCGTTTTGTAATCTTTTCCCCACATATAATTGTTGAGATCTTCACGGATGCATAGCAGAAGTGGTTGAGATCTGTAACATCGACATTATTAGCTGAAATTCTATCCTTAAGTGCATGGCAGATTTTATCAATTACTTTTATGTTTTGTTTAAAGTTGCGAATTTTTAGGAGAGTTTCACGTTCATTCATACTGACTTCTTTAACTTTCAGCCATTCAGTCATGATTTGATTATTTAGCTCATCTAATTCAGTTGGTTTAATTTCTGTGTGACTTTCTTCATCTGTTTAATTTACATCTGCCTTGGTGTTTATTGTTGGTTCAGAGAGTATTTCACATTGCTTACCAGTTACATTGACTCTTTCTATCATTACTGAATTTACATCAGACATGGGTTGGTCTATAGATATTTCCTCAGTAGTATATCTTCTTTAGCTACAACTTCGTTCCTTTTATCCCTTACTGATTGTTTAATATGGTCAAACCCATTCCACCGGTGTTATTAGATTAGATTTCTTTATGTATGGAGAGCCCCGTATAGAATATCCATGTGGTTGTTGTTGTTATCATCCTCCTCCAACACCTCCTGCTCCTGCTGCTCCTGCTGCCCTTGCTGCTCCTCCTGCTCCTGCTCCTCCTCCCTCTCCTCCTCCCTCTCCTCCTCCTCCTCATCATCATCACCATCATCATCATCAAGGCTGTGAGCTGGTAGAATCGTGAGCACGCCGAGCAATATGCTTAGAGGCTTTTCATCCGTCCTTAGGTTCTAAGTTCAAATTTCGCCGAAGTGGACTTTGCCTTTCATTCATCATTTCGGAGTCGATAAATTATTTACCATTGAAACGCTGGGATCGATGTAAACGACTAATACCTTCCCTCAGGAATGTCAGGCCTCGTGCCAATAATAGAAATTATTATTATTATTATTATTATTATTATTATTATTATTATTATTATTATTATTATTATTATTATTATTATTGTTGTTGTTGTTGTTTTACTTCTCAGAAAGGTTCCGCCTTGTTTGGTTTGGTAGATTCTGTAAGAACGAACAGCGGCTTGCTGTCAGAGATCTCACAGGTTCTCGCTTAGCACATTATTAACTTTGGTACTTGGTTGTTAATTATCGTAGGAGAAATTCAACATCCAAGTAATCTCAAATTCCGAGCTGTCCTGGGCAGAGCAGTTCTTTGAGCTTGCTGTGCTGTTGTCAATTCCGATTTCTTTGACATATTTCTCGCACTCTTCTTCTTCTTCTTCTTCTTCTTCTTCTTCTTCTTCTTCTTCTTCTTCTTCTTCTTCTTCTTCTTCTTCTTATTATTATTATTATTATTATTATTATTATTATTATTATTATTATTATTATTATCGTCATCATTATAATCATCATCATCATCATCACCATCATCATCATCATCATCATCATCATCATCATCATCATTATATTATTATTATTATTATTATTATTATTATTATTATTATTACTAGTATTATTATTATTACTAATATTATTGTTATTATTACTAGTACATGACCCGTCAATAAGGATAAAATTTCAATTTAATTCAACTATTGTTTGAGAAATACACATAAGATATAATTTGGTAATATATTTACATATTCTTAGTTATGCGAATATTTTACACAATCAGTAAAAATATAACAAAGAAATTATTAAGCAAATCTGTACTTTTTACATAGGCAGCATTTCAATATTATACTATTTCCGTGTAGACAACATTACGCGTAAGTCTTCTTAAATTTTTATTATGACGTCTACTTTTCCTGATCTGGTAAATTCTTTTTGAACAGCAAATATTTTAATATTCACTGGATCCCCAACGCTACTAAGAGCGACATATAACTGGCCATGAGCAAATACAGGCGCAAGCATGTAAATGCCGCACTTAGAAAGGCCTTGTTCTTGAATTTTGTTTATAGACATGCGAAAGCAGGTCTCACTAGAAATTGGCGTCTTTTCAAAGTAAAGGGCATATCGGTATCAGATGGTTGCAGAATAATTCGGGAAATCAAAAGTGTGCGACCTGCATCAGCATCAGTTAATTTACTTGTGATTATATTGTCTGACACCTATAAAACTCTATATCGGGCGCCATTGCAGTGTCTATTTCTCTGATCCAAGTTTCTTAGCAACATTATAGGAACACCCGTTTTTAATTTGATAATGTGACCTGGCATGCTACTTATATTAAGAGAATTCAAGAATTCAGGCGGGTAGAGTGTACATTGTTGATCTTCTGCAACGGAATCAATACACCTCAGAGTATATGTCTCACTTGGAAATTTCTGAATTATGTGGTTATTTAGATTGTCAACTTCTTCATTCTTTGCTGTTAATTTTGCTCGTGATGTCTTTCTTTCCGTCTTTCTTTCACTTTCTTTCTATATCATTCACCTCTTTCCCCCTATCTAATTAATGATGGCTTCGAACAGACGGACGGACGCAGCTGTTTTTATAGTATAAGATTATTCTTATCAAAGTAGCGAGCTGGTAGAATCGTTAGCAGGCTAAGTGAAATGCTTAGGGGTGTTGCGTGCTTCTTTACCAATCATCCCTTCGGAGTCGATAAATTAAGTACCACTGAAAAACTGGGGTTGATGTAATCGACTAGGTCCCCACCCAACAAATTTCAGGTCTTGTATCTTTAAAAGAAAGGATCATTATTAAGACAGCGTGCTACCAGAGTCGTTAGCATGCCATGATCTTTGACAACTATATCTGGTCTATTTGCCTTAATGTCCCTATCTCTGTGTATTGGCATATCCCAGAGTATGGTTGCTTTTTCGTTTTCTGTGACCTTTTCTGGCGTGTGTTTATACCATCTTTTTTCTGTTGTTATTCCATAGTGTTGGCATAGCTTCCAGTGTATATACGTCCTAGCTTTGTCGTGTCTGTGAATATATTCCTTCTTAGCCAGGACTGGGCAGCCAGAGATAATATGATTTATTGTTTCTTGTCCACCTCCACATATTCTACAGTTACTTGTTATGTTTCTTTTCATTATATGTTTTTGGTAATTTCTAGTGGGGAGGCTTTGGTCTTGTGCAGCAATTAAAAATCCTTCAGTCTCTGTTTTGAGTCCTGAGCTTCTCAACCATTGCTGGGATTTTTCTCTGTCTATTTCTTTTGGATTTAGATTAGCCCAATATTTACCATGTAGGAGCTTTTCTTGCCATCGTTTTATCATGGTCCGTTGCTGTTCTAGTTTTAGCTTGGATTTCATTTCTTCTTCTTCTTCTTCTTCTTCTTCTTCTTCTTCTTCTTCTTCTTCTTCTTCTTCTTCTTCT
>NC_068982.1:117190208-117194119 GCF_001194135.2 Octopus bimaculoides
AATATAGAAAGGATATAGGTAATTCCTTCTCCTTTCTATATTAACCAAAATGAAGTAAATTGACAAATTTATTTTTTGAACCAGTTGAAGACACACGAGATGTCGAAATATCGTTCACTAGATAACAATGGCACTCTTCTTTTAATTTTGATCTATTATTATTATTATTATTATTATTATTATTATTATTATTATTATTATTATTATTATTATTATTATTATTAAGGTAGCGAGTTCAAATTCCGCCGAGGTCGACTTTGCACTTCATCCGTCCGGGGTCGATAAAATAAGTACCAGTTGAGTATTGAGGTAGATGCATTTGACTTAACCGCTCCCCCGAAATTATTGGGATTGTGCCAACATTTGAAATCAACATTATCATTATTGTTGTTGTTTTTGTTGTTCTTGTTATAATTAACAATAAAGAAGAAGTGTATGAACTTTCTTTCACCACATATCTGGCGAGAAAATCTCTTGATTACTAAATGAAATTTATTCTATTCGCTGAAAATAGTATGAGCGTGTAAGTTTTGTTGCCATGATTATCATTAGTATTATTGGAAACGAGAGGTGTGAAGTAACGCTGACAATGACTTTATAGAAAGTAATAAATAATTAGAATTCTATAGAATTATTAAAACACTCGACCCCTCATGGAATCATTGTTTCATTTAGCTTACAGCATACATAGATCTCTTTTATATAAAAGATAGAAGCGACTTATAGTATAGCCAAAGAACATTATACGGGAATTGTGTTGAATTGTTTGAGAGAATTAGTGCGAAAATACGCGAAGTAGAATATGAATGATGTGATATTAATAACTACGTTTGATTTAAAGGTGTAATAATTTTGTATGTTGTGGGTAGATAGTGTAGGTAATTTAATTAAACGCCCAGTTATACAGACACTCCACATAGCCTTGATCTCTTACTCATGTCCGTGTTCATGATAGATTACCACCCAAGTCTACCGAAAAAAGATGCACAAACTACATCGTTAGGTCACTTAGTGCAAAAGACCACGACTACAGGGCCGCTCACTGACTAAAACACTAAAACACAAAATACTCAATATACATGGCACTTCACATAACCTTGCTAGTAGGAACGTTGCAACAGATATGAGGTGCATTCTAGAAGATTTGAAACTTTTTCAAGAGAGAATTTTTTTAAGTTCAAAGAAGCACAAAACTCTCCTTCAAAGTAGGAATCTCTGACATCAATGCACTTGTAATGGCGTTCAGCCAATTCCTGAGAGTGTATCAAGGACTCTTGACAATACCTCATTCAGCTTCTCAATGTCTTCAAAATCAATTGACCCCGAAGCTCTTCAGCTTGCCCAAGCTGAAGAACAATCTTGGGGGCAATCACAGGGAACAACGTTCGGGTTGCAGGGAGGCTGAGGAAAAGTTTGATGCCCATCTTTGTCAAGTAGTTGGTTACCAGGATAGAATTGTGAACTGGTGCATTGTCCTAGTGCAGGTGCTCTGGACTTTTTCGGAGAAATATGTCCCTCGATTCCTACAAAATCTCACGAAAGTACATTTTGTTGACCGTCTCACTAGGGGGAACTCAGTATATGTAGATGATGCCCTAGCTATCAAAAATGGAATTATTATGAGTTTCCCAGTGGTCTTGCATTGCCTGGTTTCTTGTGCCAGTGAAAATGTTGCTCCACTCATATACATTAATCTATAAGTAGACTGAACTTTTCTATAAGATTCTGTAACGTTTTTGCCCATTTTAACATAATTCTTCAAATTATTTTCACATCCCGAATGCATTCCACAGAATAGTCAGCTGGGACAAGCGGTTTTTAGCAGGGCGTGTTTAAAGTGGTCATCAGTTTCCTTCCAGTCCTGAATAACAAAAGTTGGCACATCAGCTTATTAGATGAGTAGTAATCATGTATGAACATTACAATGATCTAGAACAATTATGAGTGCCTCTTCTGAAAAAGTACCAAAACGTTTGGAATGCACATAGTATGTTAATCGACCGCTGGTGTAACATGTTCTTCAACACCTTACTTTTCCGATACAGCTATGCAGATGATATAAAGTATTCTCTTATGCACGTCCTGTCTCTACTTTTGTATGCTGCAGTCTGGTGGCAGAAGTGCAATTAGTCATAAGATGCTTCGGTGAAGTGCGGCTGACGAAAAATTGTAGAAGGTTAAAGAAATGTAGGAATAAATCCTCATATACTCAGGATTCATCATTCTTACAGTAACAAGTAAAAGTGGTTGGGAAACGTAACTGGGCATTAGACAACACTAAGATTCATAGGGTATGGGGAAGAATGATCCTCATCAGAACACACTGTCGTAGATCAACCTAACAGAAAGCTTCCGACCCAAAAGACGAAATGATAGGATCCATAGGCTGTTAGAATATTCAGAATATTCTTATAGCAGGGATATAACGCGATTGACTACCTCGAAATTACCATGTAAAGGAGAACGTTAATGCGTGGCACAAAATAGTTAATTTCCACTAGATAAGGCTCAATGGAAGGTTTACTTATGGTTACTAAGTACACACACAATATATACTTAGGGGATCTCTTCATCATTTTTGAACTGAGGGTTATAAAGTAATATTTGAAAGAATGAGAGGATATTCTTAAGGTGGAATAGGACTCAGAGAACAGGTTTGATAATAGAATGATTGAGAAAGTGTGTGTGTGTGTGTGTGTGTGTGTGTGTGTGTGTGTGTGTGTGTGAGAGAGAGAGAGAGAGAGAGAGAGAGAGAGGTGGATAGAAAGTGAGAGAGAGAGAAAGAGAAACGGACAGGGAGACAAATGCAGAGGCAGAGATAGAGAAAGAAATGGTGAGAGATTTTGATAAATTTGGTGAGCAGAAGAGATTACACCATTTGCCATGTTGGTTTGAAGTGATCAAAGGAGGCTTTCACTTGAAGTGCATGGAGCTCAATTTAATAGAGTGGCTTACAAAGCTTTACCATTTTACCACAGGTGTGTAATGTAGGTTTGAATGGAAAGCAATATAAAATGCTGGAAACTTTTCTGCAGTAGTAAGGAATATGTAGCCATTATGTTTAAAATATCCAAGTTAAGAAGGTTTCTTAGCGGTGGTAGAGAGCATTTCGGCATGAAATTTAAACAAACTGGTTTCAATCTGGGAAACGGAAGAGTATGGAAGTAGAGCAATGCATACAAGCATCCTTATTGTAGCTTTCAATTCTATAGGTGATACAGTCGAAAATCTTTGCAGTTGGCACAGTCAAGTCGGGTGATATTCTCCACTTATTGTAGCTTGTGATATTTGCCCTTAATATCTTAGTGCACCCATGCATCAATAGTGTATAAAAGTTGGAGTTACTGACTTTAAGCGTGTGAATAGTGTAAGATGCATCCTTAATATGATAGTTTCTGTCACCAATTTGGCTGTCGTGAATGCAACGGGATAGAGATGTATTTGGTACCAAAAGATTTAATGGAAAAACCGCAGAATGTCAACGAGTGTACTCACTTGAAGTTATATAGAGCTTTCAAGTAAGGGATTTTCATGTATGTATGTATATATGCATGTATGCATGTATGTATGATTGCATGCTTGCATGCATGTATGTATATACATATATATATTATTTGCATTTGACGGATATTTGTCCTCATCTTGTTTGTTGTTAACTCAACGTTTCGGCTGATATACCCTCCAGATTTCATCAGGTGTCTTGGGGAAATTTCGAACGTGCATTCTTATTCCTAAGGTATTTTTCGATGTTATTATTATTATTATTATTATTATTATTATTATTATTATTCAGGTCACTGCCTGGAATCGAACTCAGAATCTTGGGATTAGTAGCCCGCGCTCTTAACCACTACGCCATATGCCGCTAAATAATGCACATAATTCCACATCTCTTAAATGTAGAACTGTAT
>NC_068982.1:117194314-117196859 GCF_001194135.2 Octopus bimaculoides
ATATATATATATATATATACACATATATATGCATGTATACAAAGATTTACTTTTCGTAATAAGATTAAAAACCAAAGCTGTGTATATTTTAGAACATTTATAAATAGAATGTCTTACAGCTGTTTCTAGGATATTCTTTATATCCCTTCATCGGAGACGGTGTGAAAGGATGGTTAAGCAATAGTTAATTTAGATAAGATAGGAAATAGAGAGTGAATGCAGGGATAGAGAGTGAATGCGAATCGAAACCGTGATCCTATGACCGCGAGTCCGCTGTCATAACCACTGGGCCATTGCACTCCATGTATATATATATATTTGTGTGTATGTGCATGTTTGCGTGCGTGTGTATGCGTGTGCGTATGTATGAGTATGGTTCGTCTAGGCGATAATTTAGTAACTGCTTTCTTAGAACAGAGACGGAAGGTATTTATAGTTTTTTGTTTAATTTAGGAGTCGAGTTATTTAAGTTATCATGTATGTTAGCGAATTCTGAAACCTTATGCCCAATCTTCATTTTCAGAATAATCTTCACCTTTTAGCTGCTAACTTTCTGCAGAGATTAAATTATAACCGCGTTTTACGTTGTTGCTACATTTCGGAATTTGTTCTTTATTGCTTTACACACTATCATCTAAATTCAGAATTCATCTAAAAGGAGACTATCCCACTTATTCTCGCATATCCATTGACCATTTATATGAATGTCTCGCCTACATTTGTCTTCTCACCTTGTATAAACATACATTTAATACGTTTAACATGGCTAGCCCAATTGTCCACAATACATTCTACATCCACCCAACGTCTTATTTTTCGTGCTGAAATATTATTTCATCAAACTATCATGTCACTAAAAAACCTCGCCTAAGAGTTTCAGTAGAGATCATTAATTCTTTATTATTGCCTTTAGGCATATGTTGGCTTACTCTAAATTGTCCTTAATTCGTATCATTAAGAAAAGTTTGGAGGACCTGAGAATTTTTGTGTAGTAATTGCCTAAATTTTGCTAGTAATTATTTTATCTACCTTAAACAAAGAACTGTTACACTAGCAGAATTTGAATTGAGGACGAAAACCTAGGTAGCAAATAAACATACCGTGTGTTGTTAATCTCCTACAGTTTTTAAAACTCTATCTCTGGGAGAAAAGATATTGCCGGTTTCAAATTTTTGTGGAGCATTAGAAATAAGTTACATTAATCGATTTCTGAAGTTGTTTTAGGGAGGCTGTCGGATTCATGGTAGTAAGAACGTGGTTTCGATTGCTGAACCCTGCGACGCATTCTGTTCTTGAGAAAAAAAACACTTAATTTCCGGTTGCTCCAATCCATTCTGATGGCAAAACGGCATTATCCTGCAATGGAGTAGGTTCCCGTACAGGTGGGGAATATATAGCCATGGAAAATGGCCCTATGAGTCTATGTGACTCGGAAAGGAAATTCACTAAAGTTGTTTTAGAAAATAATTATATTATTTATCTGAGATGGGCACATAGTTAGATTTCGAACTCACTACGCCAGAAGGAAATGCATTACCATTCGTACATCTGTCACTGCGTCTGTTGATTCTATCATTCCGAAGACTTACGTATTAAATCATAATCATTGTTATATTGGAGGAAAGGGATACATTTTGATAAAGAAATGTAGTTGATTTATACCACTCATTTCTAGCATCTGATTACTAATTTAATGACCAAGGATTTATAAGGTAAAAAGTCGTGTTTGGCCTTCTTTGAAATCATAATATAATAGGATATACCTAAATACCGATTCAGGTAGTTATTCTTTTGCTTTACAATTAATGTAACAGTGTTACTCCAGAAAAATATTATACATGTACACAACAATATTATGAAAATATACCACGAGCAATTACTTTGAAAAACCTAACAGGGAGCTAAAAAGTTTTTGATTTCAGGCTATGAAGTTTGTAATCTAAACATTCGTTTTATGTGTATATTTGCATGCCTTGGTGCATATAAAAGGAACTGAAGTAATTATTCAAGAATTTAAGCCGGAATGCGACGCAGATACAGAACTCGGCCCCAAGGTATCTAGGTGATCAGAAATTTATCCTCTAGGGCCTTGTATCGCTCATCATTATAAAATCACAATGCTTCGTAGCGTCAGAATTATTAAAGAGTCAAAGAAACAATTGTGTGTGTCTATGTGCATATATGCGCGTGTGAGCGTGTGAGCGTGTGTGTGTGTGTGTGTCTCTGTGTGTGTGTATGCATGTGTGTACGAGCGTGTGTGCATCTTTGTCAATGTGTGTTTCTTCCATTCATGTATTCCGAGATATATTCCGACTGAAGATAATGCATAAAGATATGGAGTTATGGCAAAATAGCTTAGATACATTTTATCATGATATGGAAAAATACTGAGACCATCAACACGGCTGTTGGCTTCCGTTTCATATTTTAGCAAAGCAAATGAATTCAGTGAATATACATATCTTATTCAAGCACATAATAATGCTTTCAATGGTAACAACAACAACAACAACATTAATAATAAACAGCAGCAGGAAAAATAATA
>NC_068982.1:117196869-117197553 GCF_001194135.2 Octopus bimaculoides
AAAAAGAAGAGAAGTAGTACTATACGATGAAGAGGAAAAAGAAAACGAAGACGTAAAACAAGACGAAGAAGAGGAATGAGAAAGTCAAGATGAAGTAGAAGATGCAAATATTAAGGCGGCAGTGACGAAGATGATAAATGCAAAAGATGTAGAAAGATCAACTGAAAAATATTCAGTGCAACAAGAATATATAGATAGGAAGCTGAATAATCATAAATAGATGAATAAACAAGTTTATAAATATATAAATCAAATGATAAATATGGTGAAGAACTATATTGGTGATATAATAATAAAGATCACATTTATGTCGGCTAGTCTTAGTTGCAACAATGTGACTTCTTCGCCATTACTCAGTTTCTTCAGGTATTTCACATGCAGATTGTCGTCTTGAAAAATAATGAAAAGAAATACAACAAATCGCCAAGAGCTTATAAATAATTTACAATACTTTGATAGAGTTCAGAGGAAAGTGTTGATTGTGAAACATTTGATTTCAGGTTCTTGATCAAATTCTAAAATTTTGTCCATAGGGAATAACAAAAACATGAATGATTCACTACGATTTTATTATGCAGAAAATGTTGGGAAAAAACAAATAGCGTGTAACTGCAAACATTGTAATTCTAAGATTTTATTGGAGTGCATTGCCAGAGACAAGCCGCTATAAAAAAGAAAAAGAAC
>NC_068982.1:117198179-117199773 GCF_001194135.2 Octopus bimaculoides
ATGCATGGACAGACTGAGACAGATGTACGTGTATACATACATACATACATATATATATATATATATATATATATATATATATATGACACAAAAACTCGCGTAGAGGGTGCGCATTGTTTGTTTTTGATTTTGTCGACTACACAGTATAGTAGGATCTATTGGGCACCGTCTTTGAGAAAAACAGCACTATGACACCATTTGGAAACGATGTGCTGTACTGCATGGCATTCGCGCCAAAGCTCCAATATAAACATTTCAAAGTGTTTGGGTGTTAATCGCAGGACAGTGAAATCTGAAGACATGTACCGAGAGTAATCAAATCAAACATGCAGTCAACATCATAGCGTTTGGTACGATCACTAGTGATGGCAACGTTGTGCAGCCATTCAACTTCCCACACGTCGTCGGACTCAACATGGAGGACTACATCAAGTGCATGAAGGCGGTAGTGCTGTCCTGAGACAAGAGAGTAACTGCTGGAAGACCCTATGTCTGGCAACAAGACACTGCAACATCTCACGCAAGCAGGGGAACCTAGTCATGGCTGTCAGACAATTTCTGCGACCACATCACAACTAACATTTTGCCACATAGCTCCCCAGACTGTAAACCCCTTGATTATTATATCTGGAGCGCAGATAAGCGAGAAACCAACAAAACTCTCTGTAACACCAAAGATAAACTGAAGGCAAGGACTTTGTCAGCGTTCAGTAACATAAACAAGGAGACTGTGCAGAGGAGCTGCAGGAGATTGCGAAGTAATTTGGAGGTTGTAGTTGAAGTCAAAGGCGATTTTATTGAATCAATTTACTCTTTAGTACTTGAAGATATTCTTATGTAATTTTGGTAAATATATCTGTTAAAATGAGACGTCAGTGTTATTTTGAGTTTATTCATCATATCGTGTGTATAGGACGGAGTGTAGAGAAGTAACAGGCTTTGTGTAAAAGAAAATACAGGAGGATCAGTTAATTATAATTTTACGCACTTATTCACGCACTTATTTTAGCTATCCTTCAGGTATATTATATACAAAAACCAACTAAACAAATTTTTTCGTTTAAAATACAATTTGAACGAAGTTTAAGGTTAAAATAATAATGATATTATTAGCACATATTTTATATTATTATTAGCACATTATTTTATAATGGATGTAGGGTTGATTATGGAATGTTTATTATTCATTTGTTATTTATTCATTTATTTGTTATTTATTGTTGGTTGATTCATTCATTTTGTTATTTATTGTTGGTTGATATATACATTCATTTATTATTATTGTTGTATTTTGACCTGAAGATTAGCTACATTTTTGAATAGAATTGATTTTTGATAGTTTTAATCGATTTTAATCGATTTAAATTTCTTTCTATTTGAAAATTGGTTATGAAACACGTGTAGTCACTTTATTTTCTTTGTCTTATGATATTTACTTTGTATTATATTATACTTATTTATTGTGCTTTTAATTATAATTTTTTTGTATATGTGACAGTGGATTTAATCGATTTTAATCGATTTAAATTTCTTTCTATTTGAAAATTGGTTATGAAACACGTGTAGTCACTTTATTTTCTTTGTCTTATGATAT
>NC_068982.1:117200592-117206112 GCF_001194135.2 Octopus bimaculoides
ATATATATATATATACGATGGGCTTCTTTCAGTTTCCGTCTACCAAATCAACTCACATGGCTTTGGTCGGCCCGAGGCTATAGTAGAAGACACTTGCCCAAGGTGTCACGCAGTGGGACTGAACCCTGAACCATGTGGTTGGTAAGCAAGCTACGTATCACACAGCCACTCCTACGCCTGTAAAGTAAAATATTAAAGTTCACTGTCCTGTTTGTAAACAATTGTGATTCCTCCGACTTGAAAAGTGTTAAAAATTTTGGTTGAAAATTTATTTTTACTGCTACTCGTTGGTGCTTCTGGGAAAAATATGTTGACGAAAATACATCTAGGGTCATGATGAATGTCCTACAATTGGAGCGCCATGCGTGCTAATTTGTGGACGTGTATAAATTACATTCACGTACACACACACGCACACACATATACACTCACGCACACGATGCTTTTTATATATACAGATATACAACATATGTAGCAATCATACCACAAATTAATCTAAATGGATCTTTTCTTCCATCCCTGTTTCAATGTGAGGCTCTTACACATTTACAATTGATGTCCATAATCTTACACACCATATTCCACACACACTCATTCATAACAGCAATGGCATTACATTAGTGCACAGAATCGACTCACAACCATAGATATAAAATAACATCTACCAAATCTCTCATACCCCGTTATACTAGCTAAGTCGTAAAAATCAAATATAGCCAGCTATCACATTGAATAATATAAATATACAATATGCAAAGAACGGTTTAAAGTAACACACATCTCTACAGAAGTGATACTATCTTCTACAAGCACGTACAGGGAGAAAGATGTGATAAAACACTTTCTACCCAAAAATAATCAGAAGACCTATATCATCCACACTCACAGAATAAAAAATACATAGGTATTTAATACACGTTGTATATTAGAATCTTCATTGAACTGAACCTCTTTCTTGGGAACTGAAACTGATCGCTACAAACTGCAGTCGTGTGTTAAATCCAGAAGTAAGTACAATTTATACCACATGCTGCAGACAAACACAGCATTAAGCCATATATACAACGAGAGGAAAATACCTAAAATGAAAGATGATCCAAAACGCTTCGTTTCATTGTCGGTTCGGTCTCAAAGAATGTAATATACCCATAGCATTTGTATATTCCGAAATAAGTAAGGTCGGCATAATTAATATCTTGATCGCATGTCGATGGCAGCGTGAAAAGTCATAACCAATGACATTAAATTAAAATTCCATTAGCAGTTTCAGCAAGGTAAAGATTAAAGAAGACACTGATAAGAACATCAGCTTAACATTCGTTCTAATAGGAAAGGGATTTGAGAGTTTTCTCTTTTTGAGTAGCTGTCCTTTTAATGAGGTGAGTTGACAAATATTAAGAAGCGAGGTAGGTGTCCCAAGCATTCATAAACCTCCCCCATATTGCCGTGCTTTTCTGGATCGTAAACCTTTACAAAATCACAAGAAATTGTATACGCCAAAGACGTTGCTTTAAATAATATTTTGGATCTGTTGCTCAGAAAAAAATCACACAAATCCTTCCAGGAGCTGGTCTAAATCTACATTGACTTTCTGGAAGAACTCGCTTTCAATAGGAATATTCTGTCAATAAGAATGTTTGTCAATATTTTTCTTGTAATAAAAGATGAGAGATGCGGGGTTAGTTTTCTCCATATATGTTCCCCCTAATCTGCAAGTATGTGAAGGGGAAAACGAATCCTTGTAAGAAGAATTTGAGTTCCGCATTTGACAAATTTCGCTGGAATTTTATACATGCATGGGGATATGCTGATTGTTATTAACATCCGCCATATGATCATCACAATTATCACTTGAACCATTTCTTTAGAGGTAATCAGTTAAAGTGCTTGCAGTGAAAATTGAATACCCAAGGGTAGAGGAAACATTTGGTGTAGGACGTGTAGGACATTATCAGTGCCCGCATGTGATGCATTTGGACGATGATTAAGGATTAAGGATGCTTTGGAAATGTCCTTGTTAACATCTAACGTAGCATGTTTTTCTTTGAATTTAGATTTCAGTTCACTGACTTACTTGACTGCGTTCGACTTTTGTGGGCTCAAATACATTTCAAATAAATTTGATGAAATTTCTAGATTGGTTTTTCTATGCATAGTCACGTATTCTTTCATTTTACATATTTCTAAGTGTTTTCGTTTTTTTGCAAGGAATATGCGGAGGCAAGGCAAATGAACTTTTACTGGAACTGGGGCGTTATTTTACACTAAAATATCAAATGAGAAAAAAAGAGAACTACATGGTTTAATCCCTATACAAAGTAGTGGCATCTAATTTATTTTTGCCATCCCATGGAGATGATATGCACAACAGATGTGTACCTCACCAGATCAACACTTGCTTTTGATGGCTGTTAGACCGATCCCAAATTGATAATAACGGAATTAAAAATTAAAACAGAGCGATTATTCGATACCAGAATAGAGTTGAGAGAAAGAATTTAAATGCTAAATTCCTTTAAAATCCCAATAGTAGCAACAATTATCATACCAATATCGGCAATAATCTTGGTAATCAAGAGTTTGTAGGATATCGATTGAAGAAGAGAAGAGAAGTATTGAATTAACGGTATTTGATGGTTTACAGGAAAAAAATCTTGGTTCGTTTCATGAAGAGAATCTTGATTTGTTAGATTAAAATGCCAGTACAACAAAAACTCCGAATGTGGAGAATCGAAAGCCACAATTAACGAAATTGACAATTCGAATTCCTATGTCAAAAACAAAACTTACCTTGAAATCGAGCCAATACAACAGCCATCGAATTCACAGTCATCTCCATCACCAATATCGTCACAATAATAACAATTAACCTTAGAATAACAGTTAACACCAGCATATGAACTGTGACTGCAACCATCACTAGCATCCCCATGTGAACAACAACTGCACCACAATCTTAGCCACCGCTACAACAGCACTAACAATACCGAGTACATTAACACCAACATTAACACCATCACCACTACAACCGCAATTTAATTTCCGTGGCAATAACAATAATTGCAGTAGAAAAACTCAGTACCTAAACAACAAGGACAAATATTTTCTGCTGTTTTCCAATCGCTCTAACTATTCGACTAATGCGTTGCTCTGGTATCGTACCTGAATAAATGTTTCGACCCTGCAAGGATGAAAAGTAAATATGACACCGACTGGATTTGAACTCAAAACATAAAAAGCCAGAATAGATAACGTAACGCGTTTTGTCCGATTTTTTTTTTAACAATCATACCAATCCAGCAGAAACAGGGAATCCAATGCGCCAAAGTTCTTCATAGAAGGAGTCTGGGTAGTGCTTAGTACCAGTTGTAGATGGTTACAATCACATGCTCAACTTTGCAGCGTAATCTTATATCGCGTTAAAAATGTGTTTTAAATGTTCAAATAACAGAGCTGCACCAGTTACGTGAATGGCAACAGCTAGATAAACCAGGAATAGTAAGCTATAAGCTTTCTTTAACACAATTTTGATGTTGTACTATAGGTCACTATTAAACAAACTAATATATGACGCACAGTTACGGTGTACCACCAGTGGTTTTAGAAGTGTCTTGGACTATGCAATCAAATTTGTGCTTATATTTTGATAAGGTGTGATTTGAGGGAGATTTTGCAGTTATTTCTCGCAGGACCAGTAAGTGGGATAAAACTCGCTTTATATTGTACCTTGTACAGCCTATAAAAGTTGTTTCTTTGTAACAGCTACGGTCCAGAGCTAGAAATATTTCAGCATTACTAACGATGTTGTTTGTATTTGTACAAACATCACCCCATTAATTACAATTTATCTTTCCCAATAGAAATTTTTATGTGAATAATATGAGAGACTTTAAAATATCATTCATAATAAATATCTCAAAATTTGCATAAAGTTGTCATTTGAAGCAGAAATCAATCATAGCGATTGCAAAAACTAACACATACACAATATATATATATACATATATATATATATATATATATATATATGTATGTGTGTGTGTGTGTGTGTGTGTGTGTGTGTGTGTGTATGTATGTATGTATACCACTGTTTGGATAATAGTGAAAACATGATGCATTCTAAGCAGTTTTAGTAGTTTTCAGATCTATGAAGAAATTCTAAAATGAAAATGCGAAGTTTTATCAGAGAAATTTTGGGTGAATTCGTGAGTGATATATACATTAAGGTGGAGTGAAACGGGGTTACTCATGGAATTTGATGTATAAATCATATATATATAAATTCAGAACTGCTACTATGGCTTTGCAATATTTCACAAAGATCTATACGTCAACAAATATATATATATATATGAGAAGTATTGATATCCAGAAGGAACAATGTGGCAGGTAACGCAATGTAAGTGCTATGGAAGGTCCGTAATTAAACTCTCGGTTCGATAATGTTTCGAGTGAGGAGTCTAATGCGAGTCTTGTATGAGCCTATATATGTTAAATAAAATGAGACAGAAAGCCCAGGCTGTGTGAAATTTTCAGAACATTAATAAAGAGAAAGTCAGTCTTACAGGTGTTTCTGGGACATTAGCGATATCGCTTCATCAGAGACGATGCAAGATCGTTAAAAAAAGGGAAATATTAGAGTTCAATATGGTGCGTTATTTTGGAAAAGGAAGCAAATTAGGAGTAAATAGATAAATAAGAGAATGAATGTAGAAATAAAAATAAAACTGTATAAAGATGTTATAGTTGCAGTTCCATTAAACAAGGAAAGTGGTGAGTAGAAGTGGTGGAAATGCTTCCTGTCCGTTATCTGTAAATTCCAATAGGAGTTCATATTTTGTCATCATAAAAGGAAAGTGGGGAGACGTAAATTCCACGTGTTGTTCATTCAAAGGGTCTAGTAATGTGAATAAAAAATTGAGAATGTAGTAATAGTATTAATGGATAGAGAGGGGAGTAGAGATGTGTATCTTAAAATGAAGAGAGAGGTCAAAGGAAAAGGTGAGAAAACAAGAAGGAAAGAAGAAAGATATAAAATAAGAGCAAGATGTTAGAATGAAATGGTGTAAGAAAGTGAGAAAAGGAGTATTAGTTGGTGGTCAAGATATTATGAGGGGGATGGCAAAGGGGTAGGGGAGAGTTGGAAGAGATAAGAATGTAAGCAATGAATATGTGTGAGGTGTACGAGGTGGGCTGATATGTTAGAATGGCATTAAGGGATGGTTACAGAAAAAGGTATAGGAGGGGGTTCTAAAGTGAGTAGTAACCCACAAAATGGACGGGAAGAATACTAAGGATGGTCAAGTTTCTATGAATTGACGTATGAGTTTATTCTACTGGCTAATTTGATAGTGTGGGTAGAGGAATCAGAGAGAAAGAAAGAAGTGTACATCGATATACGCACGCACGCATGTTCATATATGTGTGTGTGTATGCATTATTATACAGGCCTGCGTACTTGTGTATTTAAACCCGTACGCATGCATACATATGTACATATGTATATATATATATATATAT
>NC_068982.1:117206318-117208303 GCF_001194135.2 Octopus bimaculoides
ATATATATATATGCACACACATGCATAGCCAAACATACATGCATATACGCATACACGTGTGAACATATATACGGATACATGCACACGTACACAGACACACACACATACATACACAGAGGCACACTATACAGTGAAAGAAACTTAACCACCAGTCTCACTGAAAATATATAACGGACCAACATATAGCGGGCAAACGATTGGAATTTAACATATCTCAGCTAAAAAGCCGCACACTAAGGTAATAGATATACCTGGACCATGATTACGAAATCTGGCTAGCGCCTTAATTCTTGTCTAGATGTCTAGCTATACCAAAAATGAAACATTCATCTCGCCTCGTTGTAATGCCAAACCAAACGATAAAAAAGGAACATCTTTGGTTCCAAGAAAATAGGTGTTCTTCCATCAGGATAATGCTCGACCACATACAGCGAGGATGACATCCTAAATGCTGGAGCAGTTTGAATGGGAAACGATGCCTCACATACTATATTCGCCGGACATTGCCCCATATAATTATCATTTTTTCCGCAGTCTTTAAAATCATTAGGTCGGACAAATTATGAATTGTGTAGACGAAGTCAGAACAGTATTGGAAGAGTACTTTCTCTCACGGACAAGTGAATTTTGTAAGTGGGGCCTTGAAAATCTATCAGATAGATGGAAGAGCGTCGTAGAAAATGAAGAAGAGTATATTTTAGATGAAAAATAACTTAATTTTAATTTTGAAAAATACAAGATGTATAAAAAAAAGTGCATTATTTAAGGGATGACCCAATATATATAAATTTTCTTTATTATCTACATGTTTTTTTCACAGCATATGACGTAGTGGTTAAGAATGTGTGCTACTAACCCCAAGATTTCGAGTTCGATTCCAAGCAGAGACCTGAACAATAACAATAATGATAATAATGATAAAAATAATAATCATAATAATAATAATGGCCAAATACCTTGAAACAACTAACGATTGGATGCTAAAACTTGTTGAAAAACATGAAAGACCGAAATAACTTCACCCTATTCTGAAAGAGAGCAAAACATTCGCTACTGATCACTTAGATACCTACCAGATTGATCAGGCTGAAGGAAATGCGCCAACTGCTGCTGCAAAGAAAATAAAATTAATTGCAAAGAGAAAAGCACATGAAAAATTAGCTAGCAGATGGGAACACAAAACTCTGCATGGCATGTATGTGGCCCGTAGCAAACAAGCTGATGTCGACCAGAATCACACGCATCAATGGTTACGAAACTCAGGGCTAAAAGCAGAGATTGAAGGTTTCATATTAGTTGCTCAAACCAAAGCTTATTAACCCGGAACTACCAACTCAATGTGATGAAAAATGGAGCGGACCCAAAATGCCGATTCTGTAACGATAAGATTGAAATTATTGACCACCTAATCTCAGGGTAGAATATAAAGCAAGACATGACAGAGTCGGCCAGTATTTACAGTGGGCAATATGTTGGCATTATAAAATCGAAACCGCTGACAAATGGTATAAACACCATCCTGAAGCTGTGACTGAGGGAGATAATGCGTCGATTCTTTGGGACTTCCCCGTACATACCGACGAAACTATAAAAGCTAATAAACCGGATATTATTATAAAAGATCAGACAAAAAAAGGCTGTTTATTAATTGACCTGAGTATTCCTCGCGATCACAATATTGCGGCGAAAGAATTTGACAAGATCAGTAAATATAAAGACTTGCTAATATAAATTGAAAAAATGTGGCATCTCAAGGCGACTACCATACCAGTGATTGTAGGATCTCTAGGAATGATAAAAAAAGGTACTGAAACCTATTTGAAAATAATACCAGGCCTACCTTCCCTACAGGAAATGCAAAAAATAGTGTTAACTGGAACGACTCATGTACTGAGAAGAGCATTATCGCTGTGAAAACAACATCCATTCATGAATTTATTTATTTATTTATTTTTTTTACATACATATTTTACCTGTGAATTTGC
>NC_068982.1:117208717-117211217 GCF_001194135.2 Octopus bimaculoides
AAATAGAGATAACTCGAATGTGGAATCTAAAAACAGAAATAATTCCTATCATAGTAGGTGCCTTAGGTATAATAAAAAAATATTCAGACAAATACATAACAAAAACACCAGGACTTACAAATATATATAACATACAGAAAATTGCACTACTGCGTACTGCACACATTCGACGCAAAACACTTTCAATACAGTAAACATAAGAGCACTACAGGTAAACCACAGCACATACCCAAGGCGCACAGAGCTGCGCTCGGTAGTGGAGTGAAAGCACGTTATAAAAATAAAAATACTGAACAATAATAATAATAACAACAACATCGAAAAATACTTTAGGAATAAGAACCCAGGTTCGAAATTTCCCCAAGGCACCGCAATTTCCCCAAGGCTGGAGGGTATATCAACCGAGACGTTGTGTTAACAACAAACAAGATGAGGACAAATATCGAATGTAAATAATGTAAATAGTGTAAATAATGTAAATAATGTAAATAGTGTAAATAATGTAAATAGTGTAAATAATGTAAATAGTGTAAATAATGTACATAATTCCTCATCTATTAAATATAGATTCGTTAATTATTCACGAACACATTGTTTAGATAGCGACTAATAACAGAGGTGTAACGTTATTGGATATACCAATTTTACATATTAAATACCTTCCTGGAAGCTGACACAGTATTTCGCTAAGCAACAATAATATACTATGAAATATCTTATAGTTGTTTACATCTGATATCTTGGATACGGAACGCCGTTACAAACATCAGTCCTGGCTATAATTTCTATATAGTGTCTGTAGACATAACCTTAACAAGTGGTATAAAGCGCACTGCTAACAGAGTAGAACACGGTATTAACTTATAAAAAGGGTTTGATATACTTTAGTGTATATTTTGTGTGTGTCTCTCTCTCTCTCTCTCTCTCTCTCTCTCACACACATATACACACACACATTTACACACACACACACACACACACATATGTTTATTTATTTATACTTATACGTACATATGCGCATAAATACCATATGTACATATATAAACATGCATATATATACATACTCAGTCTATTGAAACCAATTGTCATGAAGTTGCTATCTAAAGGCAAATATCGTCTGGATATTGATACTTGCGTGTCGAGAATATTCGGGTTCAATAAACACTTACTCTTTAATTTAGATTCTGCAATGTGTATTGTACACATTGCCCGCAATGGGTACAGAAATATAGCATTCAGTCTGCATCTGAGTGGAGCCATGACAGAAAAGCTTTATGCAGCAGGTGCGTACAAAGAAAGAAAAAAAGAATTGATAAACATAGCCACGCAGTTCAAAATAACATAAGAGAACTAAAAGTAGAGGCATTATCTTATGGAAGTCGTCAACCAGTCTAAATGTCACGGTAAATGCTTTCCAATTTATTCGTGCTACTGTTTGCTGAACGATTAGCAACGGACTACAAGTGACCATTTATTCAAATAAAATCTTATGCCTGCTAAAAGTCTTGTTCTGCGAGAAGAAATATTAACACCGCTTTCAAAACACTCTTCAAGTTTCTACTTATTGGAAATGAAATGTTCTAATTGATTATCAATCCGAAAATCGGGAGTTTTCTAGGATTACACAATGCTTAACCTACCTCTGATTTGGCTTTCAAATAATGAAGCATTAATAGTTAAGAACCTCTTTGAAGAATGGTTTATAAACATTTTTATCTTACTGAAGTAAGCTACAATGCTAGATAGAATATTTCAAACAAAGCATTGTTCGTTTTACACAACGCAAGAAGACAGTCAATGAAATTAAATGAGCGTTCTGATAGAGTGATAGACTATATCCCTAAGAAGATAATTCTTTTGATCCGGTCAATGGATCAATGAATAATAGTTAACTTCAAGTCATATTATCAAAGAACTTTCAAGTAACTTATGAAAAGAATCGACAGAGAAGATAAACATAGACATAGAAAAATGTGGAAGACGTTCAACATGCTGGGTGATGTGAATTATATATCTGAGTCATGGAATGAAGAGAAACCCTCAAATTTGAATGCTTTTTTGTGTTTTCAGAAGAAATATATGGCCATACTGTATCTCTGATATTACAAGATTTCCGTTAACAGAAAGTCTATATGAAATTCAACAAGCAAATAACACTTGCAAATGGTATAGGATTTGAGGTTTTGAAGAAGCTAAAGCGGATGATGTGGCTGAATTCCTTATGTCTCACTCGAAACGAATATGTAAATATGAAGTGAAGATGTAAGAGCAAGCTCAGAGTACATATGAGGGTAGAGCAAATACATCAACTTAAATTAAATTGATTATAATGTAAAACACTTACAGAGGAAGGTATGCAAGTTTTTGCTGATAGCAAGTCTGATTGTGAATGTAATCTATACTATAATGGAGAAAGCTGCTTATTTATTAGGTATGTAACAATTAATAAAAGTACTAAAAGAAAGCAATTATTAAAAGGTTGACTGTCTGGTAATGTTTT
>NC_068982.1:117214971-117232638 GCF_001194135.2 Octopus bimaculoides
ACCCTAACCCTAACCCAAACCCTAACCCTAAGCCTAAGCCTTACCCTAACCCTAACTCTAACCCTAACCCTAACCCTAACCCTAACCCTAAACCGAACCCTAACCCTAAACCTAACCCTTACCCTAACCTTAACCCAAATCCTAACCCTAAGCCTAAGCCTTACCCTAACCCTAACTCTAACTCTAAACCTAACCCTTACCCTAAACCTAACCCAAACCCTAACCCTAAGCCTAAGCCTTACCCTAACCCTAACCCTAAACCTATCCCTAACCCTGACCCTAACACTAACCGTAAGCCTAACCCTAACCCTAACCCTAACCCTAACCCTGACCCTAACCCTAAGCCTAAGCCTGAGCCTAACCCTAACCCTAACCCTAATCCTAACCCTAACCCTAACCCTAACCCTAACCCTAACCCTTACTCTAACCCTAACTCTAAACCAAACCTTAACCCTAACCCTTACCCTAAACCTAACCCTAACCCTAACCCTAACTCTAACCCTAATCCTGACACAAACCCTAACACTTGGCCTACCCCTAACCCTAACCCTTACCCTAACCCTAACTCTAACCCTAACCCTAAGCTTAAGCCTAACCCTAACCCTAATACTAACACTAACACTAACACTAACACTAACCCTAACCCTAACCCTAACCTTAACCCTAACCCTAACACTAACCCTAACCCTAACCCTAACACTAACAGTAACCCTAAACCTAACCCTGTCACTATCCCTAACCCTAACCGTAACACTAACCCTGACACTAACCCTAACCCCAACCCTAACACTATCCCTAACCCTAACCGTAACACTAACACTAACCCTATCGCTAACCCTAACCTTGACCCTAACACTAACCATAACCCTAACCCTAACTAGCACTCACCCTAACCCTTACCCTAACACTAACCGTAAACCTAACCCTAACACTGACCCTAACCGTAACCCTGACCATAATACTAACCCTAACTCTAACTCTAACCCTTACCCTAACCCTGACCCTAACACTAACCCTAACGCTAACCCTAAACCGAACACTATGATGATAAATGCCAGCAATTTAACTATTCTATTCTATTTTATTGTATTGCTAGATGTAGCAAAGTAACGCAATATGGAATACATCGGAAGCAAAAGATACGTATAATGCAGTACTTCATAAGTAAAAAAAACCCAACTCTCTTCTAACTCGGATTCTAGTCTAAATCATTAGAATTTTGACAAAATTAGTTAGGTTGTCATGTATGTCTCTACAGATATATGAAATTGTATGTATAACCCGTCAAATATACATTTTATATACATATATATGTACATACCTACATACATATATACATATGTTTTTATGTATGTATGTATGTATGTATGTATGTATGTATCTGTCTGTCTGTCTATCTATCTATCTATCTATCTATCTATCTATCGATTGGTATATGAAACTTTACATAAAAACGTGTAACTAATTTTCAAATTAACCGTGATTTTTTTAGGTTTGTAAAACAAAGTTGAACAGTAATCATGGTTATAATTCTAAAGGTTTATCTTATGAGAGTAACGGCATATATGTCATCTCTTCCGTGTATTTCTCCTTTTTTGTTCTACTGATCTTAAAAATATCATGTTAACGTCTACTTAATAACTGATTTCCACTACTAAGCACAACTTTTTCAGAGTTACAAATTATTATGTTTATTGTTACGCCTATAGTCTAGGATTGTTCAAACAGGAAAATTCTTCTGTATTTTATGAGTAAGCTCTTTATTTCGAGGTAAATATTTATTTTGTTTTTATACTCAGGATTATTCTTTCTTCGATTTCATTGAATAATATATTACTCATAACATTATAATTCATAGATTGTAGTGCGATGATATTTTCGGTTAGATACTTATGATGTGAATTACATCTTCGATTTCAGTTCCACAGCGACTGCACCATTCGACGTATCTAGGAATTTTACCTTCATCTTCATCTCTTTCCCATGTGAGATACTTCGTAGTTATTTCTCATTCCTGCATTACAAAATCAGACCGTTCAATGTGAGACCCAAGACATGTTGTCAGTCAAAAATATATTGCTTTGATTATGTGAATTGTTATCACCATGAAGCGTTCTGAGAACATCGTCATACATGATTCTCGCTGATTAACCAAATGCTTTTCATCTGATATTCTGTTATGGCAAAGCTGTGTAAATTTCCTGAAGTGTGTATCCTTGGTCATCCTATTTTAATCCCAAACTACTTCAATTATTCCTCTACCTCTTAAATCCTTTCAAACCATTCATCGATTTTCGCGAATCCAATTTGCTTTCTTTGTACGATTACCTCGATTTCTGGCTGTATACATTTCAACCACAACTTGTTGCATATATTTGCGTTATTATCGTAATGGAATGTTTTAAGGAAATGGGAGAAAACCTTGTCTAATTTGCAACTGAGCTTCGGTTGTATACTTCATTACGAAATTGAAAGAGGAATTCACTGAATATCTGTTTTCCTTCCATCTCTTATTTACGAGGGGTTCTGAAAAGTTCTTGACTTTAAGTGTAACGCCAAAGGCCTGGCTGGAGGCCCAAACTTCCGAGTTTTGTCCAGAGCTTAGAAAAAACTGAAGAACCGCTGACACACCTCTATTTTCTTTTAGCGAAATCCAGGAACTTTTCATTACCTGCCTCATATCATCTATATTTCATATAGAGTTGGGTCTCTATAAGACTAGTGTCATTCAATATATGTTATTCAATATATTTTGAGCCTTATTATCGGTAGCCCAACCTGCTCTCACCAGACGACCAATCGAGAAGTTCAAAAGATGGAATGAGTATGGATACAACAATTATATTATGAAGAACCCAGATCTCGATTTATTGTAACCTACATGTTCTGAGAATCACGTTTTGTTATCCGGAATTCATATTCCCTGATTACTAGTTACCTACAAGTATTTATTGTCATTTAACAATAAATACTTGTAGCATTCACCATCAGATATAAGATATATAGCGAGGCCATTTCGGGGAGATTATACTAGAATAACTTCTAATATTCTCCGTGCTATTGCTTCACCTTTGTATATCCAAGGCCTTTAATATTTCCAACTTGCTATAAAAGTTTGTAATAAGATCAAATTTGCCAAAAGAAGCAGCTATTAATCTGTCGTAAATATTCACAATATCCATCCTCAGTTGAGTTGATGTTGTTAACATTGACTCAATGCTTTTCAGATAATGTCTTCTGTCTTATGACGGGGCTTTAAAAATGAAGTAATAGTTTCAGGTATGTGTCATGCACAATACAGTTTAATTGTTTATCTATCTTCCGGGTTATTGCACACTTATCAGTGATACTACTAATTACATTCATAGCTATTTTTATGAAGAAGGCCCAGTAACACAGCGGTATGAGTCTGGTCTTATGTGACAGACGATAACGTCTTTGTTTTTTTTTTTTAAAGCATTGTTGCTTTAGGAGAATCCGCGAAAAACGCTTTTTCGTTATTGCGTGTTCAGAATTTTGGGAAATCTTTTTCAGAATAAACGTATGAATACAATCTCCCTTCCATTCAACATATTTGAAACGTTTAGCGCTCTAGCTGTTAAAGGATATTTTCTTAGCATTTTATACCCCACAGAAGACATTTTATTGTGCTTAAATAATCTCTTGTGACGTTCATAACGCTTTATATTTTCTATTTTGCATATAATTGTGACTAAAAGGGTTGTTTCTGCCTTTGCCTATGTTGTTTGTCTTTGGATCTTCTCCAGTGTTCATGTTGCTATGCCACGACAACTTGTTTCCAAAAACATCCTGCTTAGAGAATTCGAGTTAGAGAAAATATCACAACGATCTTGAATAAAACAGTTTCCTGAACGAAGACCAACCAATTGTTTAACATATTTAGCGTAAATACGTCCGACTATGTGTATGTATTTTTAAGCATGCATGCTCTTTGGGCTACTCTGACTGTTGCTGGGAACACTTAATCCAGTACAACCACCCTTCCCCATCAAGCAAGTGTATGTTACAAATTTAATATGACAAAAAGTCGGCCAAATGCACAGATGAATTCATTACAGGATTATTTATCAATACTAGAATTATCTGATAACCTTCTGACAATGGGATCTTTTTAAATACTCGACATAATGAACGAGTGTGAAGTAGGGTAGCATTTAAAATGATAGACCGTTAGTTCTTACCGGAATCTCAATCAAAGAGACAGATACTCTAATGCGAAGCCTGAAAATCGTTGAATTTCTGATTATTTTTCAATATAATGTTGGATTATCGTGAGGAAAATTCTCTGTGAAAAATGAAATAAGCTAAATGTAAAATTCCCTCCCTATAATTAATCTCGGGTGTAGTATCTTCTTAGAACGACAGAAAGAAGCCTGTAAGAAATGCATTTTCTTCTAATATACATATTTCTCCTCGTAACGTTTGCAATTGATTGTTTACTTAATATCGGTGGACATACTCAATCAAGAGAAACCTTCCAGCCAACAACTCAGTGCATCTGGGTAAACAATTTATCGTTATGACACAGTAATGTTTGTAAAGCGGTATTGATACTGCAGACTGTCTATGTAATAACGTCCTACACTTTATTCGAATACCAGAGAGCGAAATAAAATTCATAATTTCTATCGACTATTTTTATTTCATATATTTGATACATATTTATTCGTTATTTAAGATAAATTAAAATTATATAATATTATGGGAAGCATCTTATGAAATATAGTCTGAGGCATCTTAAATATATTTATGTGTAATTTGTTCACAACAAAAATATGTTATAGATAAGTAGTAGTTAGAATACATTATAAACCACCTTATGTTTAGAGAGGACAGTAGATGATTGATAAACATTTTATGTTTGATAGTTGTATAAATTTAAACTGTGGTAAGGTAATTGTAATGAAGTAACCGATGTAAAGATAGTTGAGTGACAGATTAATTCATTTGTTATATAATGATAAATGTTGGTTACCTTTACAACAGATGTGTTTATGAAATATTGTGTTTGATGTGTGCGGATTCAAAATATACTATGAAACACCGATCACACGATATTTAAATCTCTACAGATGATAAATAGTTACATCAAATAAAATATAGTTAAATAGCTTGTGTTGCTTAGCATTTTAAAGCAAGTTTTTCAATAATACATTTAGAAAACAATAATCAATATTAAATGTGAAAAGGCGAATAGAATGACTATATAAAAGCTTGGAAATGAAATAAAAAGTGTGCAAAATGAAAAAAAAAAACGCATATTTGAACTAGTAAAATTTGGAAGAGAATATGATGGAAGAATAAAAAATAAGGATTTAAATAAATGAAGGAATTAAAAAGAATATTAACATAAAAACAGAATTTGACACATAAATCATCAGTTTTATAAACAGCTAATATTGCTGATGGAGAGATTTCCGAATTCTCTTAAAGCTCTATATAAATAATTTATAAACTTATTTTCTTTGTTAATCTGATTCTCTTCAATCATATTTCCTTTTAACATGCACTGGCATAAATAATTAAATTATATGCACTTTTCAAATATTGCTTTAAAAGAATGTCAGTGAAATAATTTATCATTATTCCTATTGTGCCAGGTCATAAATGATGTCATAATAATCAGTATAGGACATAATATTTGTACAAATTTGTTAGTGCCACACATGCCGAAGAAGAGAGTCTATATATGACAATTCATTTGCAAATTGTACAAAAAAGACATCTCCGAGGTTTCAATAGTAGTCGCAGGTTTGGTATTTTTTCTGAATAAATCACACAGACAACAGAGCAAAACATTGTTATAAGTACTAAGAAGTACTTTGTAGATTTGTTATTTTATCGTATGTTAGTGCCGAAGAAGTATATTTAGGAGCTCCTTCGCCTCTCATCAAGAGGCTATATTGAAACTAATATATCAATGCACGACTACACGGATGTAACGTCACCAAACTAATAAGTGGGCTTTTTTCCGTAAACTGACATCTCTGGTAGGACCACACTATATGGTATCTTGAGAAAGGGTGTTTTGCTTTAATATCAGGTCGCATTATGCTTTTTCGATGAAATTTGTTAGATAAAAAAACAGTCGGCGAGTTGTACCTGTAATTCATATAACCAAATTTCTCAGACTGAGTAATTCTGAGAGTGGCAGAAGAATATATTAAATGTAAAGGTGTCTTCGGTATATTTGCACACTGAAATTCAATCAGCAGGTAGTTCAGTTCTATTTGTTAGTTAGTAATTGGACAGATTAAGCCCATATACCATCGCAGAGAATTGTAGGAGTGTGGTGAGGAGGAGAGAAGTAAGTACTTTCAAATTCGATACTTGCCTCCAACACATGAGTGGAGTGAATTCTTTTAGATGTGCTTAAGATGCCAGGAGGCCTCATTACACAGGGCGACGGATTCAATCTACAACTCAATATGCCACGGCGGGATTTGAACTCACATTGCGAAAAAAAAAAAACAAAGAAAACATGAAGAAATACCACGAGCTAACTTCGATATTTTTCCAGTTTCCCCAACTAACCGTTTTAGACTGACAGCACTGTAAGATAAAAGGTAAAATCGATCTCGGTGACATTTTAAACTCAGAGCACTGATTGCCGGTACAAATAATATGTGGCATTTGATCTGATGCTCTAATGACTTTGCCAATTCGCTATAACTGAATACTCACCAGCCATACCGACGGATATTCATTTCCTGATTATTAGAAAAAAATCATCAACTTAAAACTAAAGTGAGTTGCCAGTCTCAGACAAAAGCTATGCATCCAGTATTTTTAATATTATTTTCAACGTACAATCAGTATTGAGTTTTTGCTTTTAAGTCAGTAATATTTAGTTTACATATGTACATAAATCTATGAATCAAACAATCCGACATACATTTCTCTCTCTCTTTCTTTCTCTCTCTCTCTCTCTCTTTCTTTCTTTCTCTCTCTCTCTCTTTCTTTCTTTCTCTCTCTCTCTCTCTCTCTCTCTCTCTATCTATCTATCTATCTGCCTGTTTTTTTTCTGTCTGACTATCTGTCTGTCTCCTTGTATGTTTGTCTGTATGTGTGTCTGTCTATCTGTTTGTACGTGTGTCTATCTATCTATCTATCTATCTATCTATCTATCTATCTATCTATCTATCTATCTATCTATCTATCTATCTTCTGTCCGTCAGTCTAGATGTCTGTCTGGATGTCTGTCTGCCTGTCTGTCTGTAGGTGTGTGTCTATTTGACTGTCTATCTATCTGCCTATCTAGCTGTCTGTCTTCTGTCTGTCTATAGGTAGGTAAGAATATACGTGTATACATGTGTATGTGTTTGCATTTGTGTGTGCGTCTGTGTGTGTGTATGTGTGTATGTATGTGTATGTTTATGCTTGTGTGTGGGTATGTGCAGATATACTACGTATTTAGATATCTATGTATACGTCTTGGAAAGGTAGAATATATTCCCTGATATACTACAGAAAAAATTGGGTCTAAAAACTAAATATTTTCAGTAACATTTCGAATTATAAGTGTATCTTAAATATATTCAGATGGGTGGTACTTCTAGGTTAATTTTAACGTGAAAATGTTTTGAGTGACTGTGGTGGAGGTGGTGTGGTCTGAACAGAATATCATGAAGAAAATAATATAAATGTTTATGCACAAAGTATGGTAAGCACGAATAGAAAAGAAACGGAAGGGGCGTGGAAATATGATGAGGTACAATGATGGATGTTTATTGAGAAAAAAAAAATATTAATATGATTTAGTATGGCGTTTGTGCCAGTGTTATTCAGGATTGAATTTGTCAACGCTACTCAGAGCAGTTGCTGTGGCACTGTTCCTGTATCATTTGATATTGTCCTTATATAATATTCGTGTTTGTGTTAGCGTGAAGTGGTTTAGATAATTTAAAAGAGTATATAATTTCCCCACCTCCTCTAGGTTTATATATTGTTCGGATACCACAAATAAATCACACATTTAGAATCACAATAACTTCCTTAATGTTGCGAGTAATCTTAAATTTCAGTTAAATTAATGAAATTCTTCAAAAGACTGGAGTTGTCTTCCTTTGCATTGACAAGGTTTGATTAGCAATACATGTCAGCTTTTATTTTCATTTTCTGTCTAGAAAGTTGACCAGAATTAGTTATTTTAGTTATTTTCTTTTGTTCACTACCAGTGAACTAAGGTAACATCCCTTATTTTTCGAGCAGCATCAGGTATATTCAAGCGGTTCCAATCAGTACTGTTTTCTGCAAGTGCCCCACTCTTATTGCAGCTCCTATTTGTTCCATGTACTTATCAAGATGTTTACTCACTGTTCCCAGGGATCCAACAATTATTGGTACTACTACCACCTTTTTCAGCGACCACAACTGCTTAACCTCCCAAGTTATCCTGTCATATCTATCGATTTTTCTTTCTTCTTTATCGCATACCTTGCTGTCGGCTGGGCATGCTATATCTATCGTTTGCTTTCCATCTCAGTTAAGACTATTTCTGGTTTCCTATTCTCTATCTCATGGTCGCACTGAATCATAAAATCCCATAGGATCTTTGCATTATCATTTTCGATGATGTCTTCGGGTTTATGTTCGTACCACTTTTTGCTCTCTCAAGTCCATATTTGCTGCAAAGTGTCGAAAATTTTATGAGCTAATATTATTATTATTATTATTATTATTATTATTATTAGGTACAAACATAAGGCAGCGAGATGGCAGAATCGTAGCAAGCTGGCTAAAATGCTTAGTGGCATTTCACCCGCCTTTAAAATCTGAATTCAAATTCCACAGAATTTGATTCTTCTTTTCATCCTTCGAAGTCGAAAAATAAGCTGCAGTTGAGCACTGGATCGGTATCATTGACTTACTCTGTCCTCCGAAAATGCTGGCCTTGTGCCAATATTTGAACCCATTATTCCGTTTGAACAGTGCATTACATATGTTGGTGGATACTACTTTATTTTATGCTGAATGGGGAGTCTCAGTTAATACCACAGGATCTTGAAACGATTTTCTTTCCACAGTTCGTCTCTGAGAAACGCATAGCACCTCTAATACTCATATTTTCGATCCGTTCGCTCGAAAAGAGACGAATATATCGATAAACCTGCGCAAAAACTGTTTAGCGATTCATTGTTTTTCCTTTGTCGCGGGAAAGTCTCACAGTGACACATGCCAGGGTAAAGCAAAAGGGTTAAAATGATTTGTGTGTGATATACAGAAATTGAGACATAGTAGAAGAGTGTATTTAGAGATAGATTGTGGTGAAAGGTATGATATTTTTGTGAGTAAGGTTACAGTGTGTTCGGCCATCAAAAACGTGACGTTTTTGGATCTATGCAAGAATTAAAATGTACGTAACAATAATTTCAATGCAAATGGTAGTTTTATATATACCGAGAAAATATGTTACCACATTTGTAAGGGGCATATTTTATATCATATGATTTCTCATGAAATGATTTATAATCGATGTCGTGTCTGTATTTTAGTTTGTTAAACGCTACTACGACATCGTACTAATCTATGAAAGACACACGCATACACATTGATACACATACACTAACACGGAAACACACACTCACACACGAATAAAAACAGTCATTTCTCTCTTTCTCTCTCTATCTCTCTCTCACACAAACACTCACATACGCATAAAAACAGTTACCTCTCTCTCTCACACACACATATACATACACACACACACTGACACATACACATACCGACCCCACACACAGACTGATCACAATTTCATAGTTTATTTTGTGCTGAAATTTAAACGTCTGACAAGTATTCCTTTTCATCCGTCTTTCATAATTTACCGTAAACAACTAAAACTCTATCGTAAAAGGATTATTGTATTGAAGCTGCAACGATAAATCATAAACATTTCGTTGCACAACCATTAGATAGATGCTGAGTTTTAACTCTACGCTCTGTTTGACTTATCACTAATATGTATAAGCAAACTGAAATAAAAGTCAAACATCGCTAGGTTTCTACTGAATTGTTTGTGAAAATAAAAGAAAATATTAATACAGCTTGTGTCAAACATTACCGATAATCATTGATATTGGTATGTAGCTTGATTAATAATTATGTATAAATGACTTCTTCTCGTAATTATCGACACATATAAATGAAGGTATTTCTATCGTCGAAGACATTATGATCTGTTGATACCTGTTTGGTGATAGGATTAATGGAAATGGTGTGGTTTTATTCTTTAGTGGGTAACACGTATTACTTTTGACATCATCAACTATTTTCGAATTCAAAGAATTCTGTTGCAATACAAGCTGCTAATTTCGTTGGTATGAATGAAACAAATTACCAGAATATATATATATATATATATATATATATATATATATATATGTCACTTATGCTACAAATTCAAAATCAAGTATATTTCAGCTACTGTGGGAAATATAAATAAGGACCATTTCGGTCAATTGGATTATCATTATCCTGTTCTAGATCTGTGACGCATTCATAATCATTATCATGCTTAACTACTTGCATTAATTTGGATTGATATGTACTTTATTATTTTTGTTTATGTTGGACGTTGATGTGGCAATACCAAAAGTCAGTTTGCATTACCTCCAAAACGTGGAACCGATTAGATTCTGGACCGTATAAATATACAGAGAAAATCAAAGCCAAAAGCAAGTTAGGAGCATAAATGACAGTATAGAAGAAAAAGACGGAAATGACAGTATAGATGAGAAAGATGGAATTACTGATGCAGGAGTTAGGTTGGAATACATGTGAGATGAAAGGGATTTTTTCAAAAGATGTAAACATAATATAGTAGTTGTGGGCTGATAAGTGAATAATTCCCAATTAACTTAATGCTTATTTTTAATGTTTCCATAATGGCAACTGATGTCTGTCTTTTCGAATTAGAATGTGTTTCGATGGTACGTATAAATATGACGTTTGTAGTTTAACATCTTTACTTCCTCAGATAAATGAGACATGCCCTAATACCTTATGTAGTACTGAATATACTGTGTTCACCGAATAGGACTCAAGTAAATAAAAAGAACAAATATTCCACAATGTGATAATTTCCATTTGTAAATATTCATATATAATAATAAGACATTTACCAGACAGAAGAAAAGTGCATAATCTGAATAATATATCGACAAAGAAAATCGCTTTACAGTTGTTTCTCAATAAACACACATCACTGCATCTCATCATATTTTCATGTCCCTTCCGTTTCTTCCTGCTTGTGTTTGTCATGCCTTGTACATATCCGTTCATATTATTTTCATGATATTCTGTTTAGCATTCCCCCCCACCCACAAACCCGCCAAAAGGTTTCACGATGAAATTAATATAGATGTGCATCAAGACGTACGACCCATCAGAATATATTTAAGAAAAGTGTGTAGAACTTGGTACCATGCACCATGTTTTTAATAATTGGTTTAGACCTTGATAATTAATTAATTGGTTTAGACCTTAAGTATTTGCGAGAAGATGTAGACACCCTCCCGAGCCACATATTCATTATCCTTTATCCAATTGAACATTGAGATTGTGACAGTTGGCGGAAGAAAGGTCTACACGAGTGCTAGGCTCGTACAAATTTTGAACCAAAAACTTGTTATAATGTGAAAAGAAGCGCCTTGGCCAAGGATTCAGCCCCTTCCGGTTCAGCATTCGAACCCCAAATCCTATGATGGTAATCTGAAAATGATAAACGATTAGATCACGTGCCTACCATCCCTCTCTCTCTCCATCGATCCATTGAGCAATCGATAGATCGGTCCATGCATGTATGCATCCTTCATTCAATCATCCTGAATGTGTTAAATATTGAGAATATTATGAGAGATTAAGGCGCTGAGATGGCAGTATCGTTAAAACACTGCGCTAATTAATTAGTGACATTTTGTCCGTCTTACCTAGGCTCGATAAAATAAGTACCAGTAGAACACTGGGGTCGATGCTATTACTGCCTCTGGCCAAAATTTGGAATCAATATTACTTGAGAGATCCTTGCCTCTGCAATAAAGAGTACAAAGCTGGAATCTATGAAATGATATCATTTGTTCGAAACGGAAATAACACAATCAGAAAGCTGTTAAAACAATGTTTCAGACTAAATTCTACAGGATGTGGTCAATTTAGGACAAGTGCAGAGATAAAACTTGATTTTCTAATTTCGAGTGAAGGAATTAGTTCGAAACTTCATAATTTTCTCCTACGCAGATTTCGTTCCACACAATTTCCGCCTACAAAATTTCAGTGTGAAGTTTTTGGTCAACGTAAGACTAATTCATAGAAGACAATTGTGCTAGGTATCAAGATTAAATACATAAATCACGTTCTTGAAATGTGAAATTCTTTAGTAAATATACTAAACGTCAAATAAAGCATGTATTACAGTTCATACGTTGGAATTATTTTGTCTTGGGTTTCATTATTATTTTTGAAAGACTTTTATGCTAGCATCCAAACATATTTATTCTAGAAAGCTTACAGCTCGACCATAGTATTTAAACATTCCTAACTGGTATAACTGATATACGTATCTTTTGTGTCGACATCGATTACATAACAATTTTCTTTTGATTTTTGATTAAACATAAAGGGATCTATGAAAAAGGTTTCAAAGAAGGCAGTCGGATTCAGCTAATCGTGGATTGACTGATTGGAGTCATCATTATTTCTTTACAATGTGTGCTAGACTCTGTCAGTATCACAGTGTCTACTAACTTACTTTATTTACGTTAAAAAGTAATGGAAACTTTGTCTATTACTAAAAACTGCACACTTTCAACTCTTAATGAACATATTAGCTTTTACTTCTCTGAAACATAAGTATTATAAAAATATATGGAAACTATGGAGCAGTCGTTAGATCTAGTAACATGATCTAGTATCAATTTTTGAACATATGTTTCTAACCAAAAATCCTATAGTTTTTAACCCAATGAAAGTAATTTTGAGATGTCCGAATTCTCGATGACATTCTTCAATATAATAAATTCTCTTATAAGATTTATATATTTCTATTTTATGTATTTGTATACTATATATTCCGAAAGAAAAATCAAATTCTGCAGAGTCTGCAAGAGTTTGGCAGTAAAAATTCAATAAATTATACAATTTCATGCTATGAAAAGTCGAAATGAAAGTCATAATCATATAAAATAAAAGTATAAATCTAATATTGTGCCACTTCGAAATACTTTTCTTAATAAATGAATAAATGAAATAAGACATAATCAAAAACAAGAAATAGTCTATTAAGTATTATGTAGATTTCCAAAATCATTTTTCCTAAACTTAGAACAAGCGTATTCTTTTATTGAAGTACGAAAAACAGAAGAAATGACGTTCATTCTATTCTCTACAAGAGCACTAGATTATGCTAGAAATCTATTCTCATCAAACGCATTGTGTTAGAAATAGATTGTGCTAGAAATCAAAACCTGTTTCTCCTGCTTGGTTCAGAGTGAGAGGAGAGTGTACCTCTTACGGTGATGTATTGCACTGATCACATATGAAACTTGGCTTAAAATCTGACGGAAAGATTATACTGAATCATTCTTTTAAGTACTGTTTATCTGTCAGATATAACAACTTCAAATTGTTACTGCTAATTATAATAGCTGCCAAAAATGAAATGACGATCGTTCTATTAAACAAAATTACATAAAAACATTTCAGAAAAATGTTATTAGAAAATGTGTTGCAAAAACAAAAAGAGAATGTATTTATTAAATACGATTTGATAAAAGGCTTCGTCATAGCGTAACACTCGAGGCAGTATTGATCATCTTTAAGAAAAACGAAAAACAAACAACTTCAATTGTTTTTTTTTTACGCCATTGTAATTGTGAGGCGTGGGTTCAACTCTTATTTCCATTCATTGAAGATGTGCGATAATAAAAGGTTGCCATTACACTCTTACATATTTTGTAACGAACCCTATGATTAACAAAGAGTTGACTTATAAAATCTCCCGGAACATCAATGATAAGTTAATACGCTGTCAGTATTATGATATTAGTCAGTGATCGGAATATCATATAATACTTACAATGCTTTCATAGATGTTCATCTGCATGAGATAAAAAACAAAAGCAAACAGAAAAAAAATAGCAACAAACAAGCATACAAATGGTGTATCAGGGAGAATAATGCAGATATCAGCGTACATAAAATAACAGACTATCATAAAAGGGACAGTCTCACGTTTATGAGACAAATCTGGAAGTTTGAAAATAGAGTTAAAAGCTGAGACTACGTTGTTAGGGCTTATACATAAATGCTAATCCATAAAGCCCAGAGGAGATGGAGAAGTCAGTACTCTAAGAGCGATTTAGTGGTATTGCATCCAATAATGTTATCGACTAGATGTGGGCCATTGAATGATAAATGATTTTGTTACGGTTATTGCGATTCTGAAAAAGAAAGCCAAAACTAGCTTTCCTGTGTGGTACTATAACGTAATCAGGATAGTGGCAGAATTATAATAGAACAATACCGGAAACGTATACGGCAATATGCCAATGGCCAACATATAATTTCTTTTTCTCGTTTCCTATGTTGCGAACGAAAGCCATGACCCATGGTGCACTGTGTTTATGGGCAAAGAATAATTTTACAAGCTCGTTTCCTAGGCTCTAAAGAAGTTAACTGCAGTAGAAAAAACATCGATGTTTTAAACAATATAAGCTCCGGATAAAAGCTTCATCTTGTATTCCTGGTCTCATATTTTTTATCGTTCACATGTGTAAAAAGCAAACCTACTTTAGTTTATGTCTTCACCGCATCATAGGAGTTCCAACACAAGTAAACTCATCTGGAGTTTCATGTCACAAGCCGTTTAAATTGCTCTAAGACGAAATTAGAACATCTGAAGAGGAAAAACTCAATCGATTCATTGACTGAAAAGAGCTTTCTATCCTAGTAATATATATTACTCATGTAGCTATCAATATTTAAAAGTTTCTCGTTTGATTTCTTTAGTAAGTTAGGAAAAGCTAAGCATAATCAATAACGCATCGAACTAACTCCAATGAGTCTTGTTAACGGGAATTTTAGTCCACTGTCTCAGGGTAAGATATGATATATGTAAACCCACGTAGCAGACATACATACAGGGAAAGTTTGAATATCTCTCTGTATTTTTTATGTATGTATACATACCACAACGCGCATGCATAAACAGGTACTCACATACATTTCTGAGGAAACATATGAACATTTGGGAGCGAAGTTAAAGCCGCAATGCATAGATATAACCAAAGGATGAATATAAGAATCAGTTGCCTAGATTGCAGTACATGCATCTCTGTATCGCAACTTGAGGTTACAAGACATCTTTTTGGTAGAAGCCGTAGCAAACCTCCTATATAAGTGCTGTGTCGACGACCCCAGGCGAAGAAGTAGGATCTCCCAAGACATATAATTAGAGGTAGTATGGCCATGTTAGGTGTGTTGAGTAGCAGTCGAGTAGCAGTTGTGTAGCCTTTGCGTAGAGATCATCCGAAGGTGCTAGATAGCAGTAGCTTGATACATAACAATAAGCTTATTTTCAATGGTAATGTATATAAATATCAATTATTGCCTGAAAGTCTTGATATTCTCGTTCAATAAAATCTGAGCGAGTTGTTTGTGTCTAGAATTAATTCTCAGTGCAGAAATATGCTTAAATAATATTTTTGCTCAGCAGTTGATATGTCCTGAACGACGAAAATGAGCTTTGGGTTCCTGGCACTCTTTCAGAGTTGAGCAACCAACAATGCATTACTGAGCTTCGTCTACATTTCATTTAATCCTCACGAGGAATCATTGTGATACACCAACGCTGGCCCTTTGAACTGACTGCGTATAAGGTTCATCTGGCTTGTTGCTGCATTACTTTCGCTACGTGTCCACTTTCATTTACAAGGTGTTAGATGACCCAATATTAAGTTAAACTCTAGCTTAGTGTAACAAGAGAGTAATAAACGAGAGAGCTTCATGGTTGCAATGTAAAATTTTTATTAATTTAACCATGTTTGCGTTGCAGAGGTGAAATGATTCAATAAGGTGACCACTACCTGGTCAGCTAACCTGCTAGAAATAGTAGCAATATCTATCCCGAATCACGCCCTAGTTTTTGTTTTTTTTTGTTATAAAGAAAGGGCATACTGGGACTTTTAGTCCGAGATTAATTACTGCTGAAAGGATACAGCAGAATGTCCTTCATGATAATATGCCTTCTCGATCAGAGCTGACATGGGACTAACCACAAGACGACAATGACAACCATTAACTCTGTATCTAAAGTAACGGATATTTAAAACTACCAAAACAAATGTGCTGAAAGTTTAACGAACAGCACATTCTAATTGGCGTCTCTTAAATCATAGGTTTTAATTTTTCATCAATGTTCATAACGAGTCTCTTAAAGGTTATAACCTTCGATTTCTTTCCAAACATTTAGAATCTTAATCTATTTAGCTAAATTAGCTGCTTCTAAGCTCCCTTTATCAACTTATTATTTATCTATAGGCTGCTATGTGTCCTTGTGCGACCTATGAAATTACCTACTAGAATGACTGAACGATAAAAAGGATTTCCGAACAATTTTCCGTTCTCACTACTATATCAACTCACACATGGTGATCTTTAATGACTGGCCAATGCTGTGTTACTTCTGATTCAACATATTGATCAATATAACTCACTCCGAGTCACAAGAAACAGCTAAACGAGTGACCTGCACCATTTACAAAAATCACGATATTTCATCTGTTACTTCATTCAACCCACAGCTATCAGAGGGGGCTAAGTGAGAGACCGATACCATCTACATAACACAAGCAGCATTCAATTGATTCCTGAGCAGTTTAAAATCATCTGTAGAATATCGCATAGTAGTAGTCTCAACTTGAGAGCTGCATAATAATACTGGAAACTGTAAAAGTGCTTTTTTTTGTTTTGTACATTGCGCAAGGTTTACTACCTCTTATAAGCTCTCTTGCACCAGGAATCTATCTAGCAGACTGTTATTAGACATTTTGGTTTATCCCTCTATATTTAAAATAAAAATTCCCTAGCGTTGGACATTGTTTTTCTACCTCTCAAAAAGTCATGACAATAAATATAAATATATGACAATCTGAACTCAATCGACGATAAAATTTAATCTACGGAGATTTTCCTTATGGTAAATCAAATGAAATCTCTTCCATTTACTTCACTCAGCCACTTCCTGTCTATTTCGCCCTACACATATACATACAGACTTACAAATACATGCAAAAAGATAATTCATAGATATACACAATCACATTTACGCACACACACAGACAAACACACAAATACACACAAACACACATACACAGATAGACACATTCACATTAACGTATGTATCTATATATATATATGTGTGTGTATATACGTACATAATCTTTCTCTATTTGACATCTTAAGTAGATATTTTTGTCTAAACATGTAATCAGATCCGAAACGGATGTATCTAACTTGACAGGAATATTAAATTCTGAAACATTTACTTCAGTATATTTTCAGACACTAAACAATGGAAACAAGATTTTGAGAATAACTCCTAGTTTACATCTATCTGGCTTCCGACAAATCATATATATATATATATATATA
>NC_068982.1:117233013-117236054 GCF_001194135.2 Octopus bimaculoides
AGAGAGAGAGAGAGAGATGCGTTTATTGAGGACAGCTTTTCCTTTGCCCATGTATTAAAATCATTACTTTAATCGAGATCTTTCCATTTCATTAAATTTGTTTTTCACATTTTTGCATGATTCTCCACCAAATTGTTTAGAGCAGTAAATTTCCCAATCCCATCATCCGAAGAAATTTATATTTCACTCTGTTTCTTTGCCTATTGACTTGGTCATCATGACTGATGTTGATATCGTTATTGAAATTTGAGTCTTGTGTTTTAGAATTTTCCTCTTTGATTTCGATGTTTATTTGTTGTTTTTGCACAATGTATGTAGTCTAATGTAGTTATTTTTTTTATTATAAATAAATTTATTATTATTATGCTGTACTAAAAATGTTTGCTTCCGCTATTATAGAAGTGAAATGTTTAGTATATATTTGCATTAATTTCGTTAAACATATTAATGTTCTCAACCCTAATGCAAAAAAAAAAAAACCAAAGCCAAAGAAGACAATAACAAAGCAAAAACAAAAAAACAAAAAAACAAAAAAAAGAAACACCACTCACACTCAAATACCTCCTTACCTTCTAAGATACAGAAAATTACACTCGAAAATACTCGATAATATATTTCGAAACAAGAAGTATCGACCTGGAACGCCTTTGATTCTTAATCTGCTATCTGAGGAGTGATCTGTGATTTAAAATAATAATCCTGAAACTATAAGACTAAAACGCTGCTTGTTGTCACAGTTGCCCTAGGAATCTAGGAATGATAGCAAAAGGAGATGAATACAATCTAGCTCAGATACAAGGAAATTCAAAAGATAGTGCTCATAGGAACTGTCCATATCCTACGTAAAATATTATCTATGTAATCCCCAAAATATTTTAATCCGTAAACAGTGTCAAAATACTTTCAAATGTACTTAAGTTCAAACACTTCTTACTGTCATCGTGACATCAGACTATCATCATATAATAAAATTAGTTTTAAAACAAACTTCTAATTTACTTACGTTTTGATAGACATTATCTTGAAAACTTCTCTGTGCAAAATCACCCTAGTCATAGCACCATCTTGAACTTCTAACTTGTCTCTTGAGGTCTCTGGGTGAGACTTGGAGACAACTTGTATAAATACAAAGCAAAAGCCAAATATATAATATTAAATACATGATAAAAACAAATAAAAGAACAACAACAATAATAATGTTTCCTTTATCTTTCATAAAATTAATGGATAATGGATTCGCCCATATAAGTAAAGCGCCCCCAACTTTGCTGAAGTATATCTGTCGTGAGATGAGAAAGTTCAAAAACTATCATTATATAAGGGATGAGCGTGGAATCCATCTCTCTTTTTCAAAAAAGATTTGTTGCCCCCATCTCCCATCTCTTTGCCTGGCTTTAACCCCAGAAGCAATATCGCAGAATATCAGCATAAGATACAAATACCACGAGCAAAATAATCGTCTATATATGAACGATTTAAAAATCTTTAGAAGTTAAACCGAACTAGAAAACATAAAATTCGTCTATACTTCTCGCAAAGATATACAGAGAAGTTTAAGACTAGACAAGTGCGTCAAAACAAATCCAGTGATAGGAAGGAAAATTAACCAAAACCAGAATATAACAGAAGAAATAGGCGCTGAAATCAGAGAATTAGGTCAAAATCACCTGTAGAAGTACCTAGGAATAAAGAGCTAAATCAGAATATATGGAAAGGAAATGGAAAGTAAGAAAGCTTACCTCAGAAAAGATAGACTAATATGAAATAACGAACTCCATGCTAGAAATAAAATGGTAGATACAAATACGCTTGCATACTAGTTATAAATTACAGATTTGATACAATAAACTGAAGGTTAGATGAGTTGAAAATTTGAGTAGGAAAACCAGGAAACTACTGACTGCGTACTGAAGCTATTACCTCGAAACAGATATAGAGAAAATATACGCACGCCGTGTACAAGGTGTACTTTGCCTGATACTAATAGGAAACTTATCTTAAATAAATACTGTTGGACAGGAAAAATACTTAGGAATAAAGAGAGCAAGACTGATAAATGTTATTACGAAACAAGAACAAAAACTTTTCTCTGTACATAAGGAAGCGATAAAATACGCACAGAAACAAACTACGCTGAACAAAAAAAAATAGATAACAACACAACAGAATGTTTAAAGAGACAAAACTGACATAAAAATAGAATTGCAAAGTATGCTACAGAAGAAAAAAGAGAAAAATCATTCCACAGCCAATACCTTGTAATTTTTCGATAGAGAAGTAAGAAAAAGTAAAAGTTAACAACGATTCATTTGTTCTAACCTAAAAGGAGTATGGAAAGTACTGATTGTCACTGCACATGTCCAGTGCCTGGGTACAAAAATTTACAAAATAACGAAAACAGAACCCAACACCAAATACCGAATATGCGCCGGTACAATGAAGAACTGAGCAATACAAATGCTGGCAGCTCAGTAATTGCAAAATTTGAACATATATGGAGACGTGATCGAATTGACAGCTAAGGCCACTGGGCGATACGCAAATATTTCGTTGTTAAATCAGACAGAATGTAGAATTTATCAAAGGCGACATATGGTAGCAATCTGGTCTTAACTATCTGGTGAATGTCTATCTAAATTGACAGAGAAATGAAACCAAACCACAATCACTCTATTACCTTTACCTCCTGCTTCTGGGGAAATGCATGACAATGCACATTTTTATCACCAAAACTATGATGAACAGTTTGATCATAATTAAAAACCGCTCGCGCATGTAGTTTTGGTCATTCTTCAAGAATCTTGCTCGGTGTTACAGATAACTGCTCCCATCTTGTACGCTTTCTACCTTAAATTATTGCGCTCCAACCCATTTCCAATTTACGCAAGAGAAGGAGCTGCCGTTTCCGATCTTAGCGATTTGTACATTATGAGGATAATTCTATTTTAATGTTTATTACCTCTTGCGGAATCGTGTGTGTGTGTGCGTGTGTGTGTGTGCGTGTGTGTGTGTGCGTGTGTGTGTGTGTGTGTGTGTGTGTG
>NC_068982.1:117236804-117237343 GCF_001194135.2 Octopus bimaculoides
ATATTAAAGAACGGCAGCTCCCCATTATGTCGTATATGCCAACAACAAAATGAGACCATCGATCATGTTGTCTCCATGTGCAGTCTGCTTGCGTCTACAGAGTATCTCAACGGGCATGATAGAGCTGCACAATATATTCACTGGGTAATATGCAAAAATATGGACTTGTCCCATGATAAGAACTGGTGGGAACACAAACCACCCCAGTACTTGAAAATGATCACATCGCACTCCTCTGGAACTTCACCATTCAAACTGACAGAAAGATAGACGCAAATAGGCCAGACATCACACTGAAAGACTTCAGACAAAAATCATGCCTCCTCATTGATATGACTGTCCCAATTGATATAAATGTATCTGTCAAGACCTACCAAAAACTGAGCAAATATAAAGATCTTGAAATAGAAATTAGCAAAATGTGGAATCTGAAGACTAAAACAATACCTATTGTCATAGGTGCCCTGGGAATGACAGCGAAACGGGCTAATTACTACCTAGCTCAGATACCAGGAAACCCCAAAATGGCTGAAGTTCAA
>NC_068982.1:117238133-117243317 GCF_001194135.2 Octopus bimaculoides
CCCTAGGCATAACACCTACATGAACTTCTAACTTGTTGTCTCTTGAGGTCTCTGGGTGAGACTTGGATCCAACTTGTACAAATGCAAAACAAAAGTCAAACATAAAATAATAATAATAATAATCATAATAATAATAATAATAATAATAATAATAATAATAATAATAATAATAATAATGATAATAATAATAATAATAATAATCATAATAATAATAATAATAATAATAATAATAATAATAATAATAATAATAATAATAATAATAATAATAATAATGATAATATGCGACTGAACGTGACAGCGGCTGGACGTGTTCTTCGCTGCTCTGACCTGTCAGCAGCTGAAGACACAGAAACAGTAATACAACCTAGCAGGACAACTGAAAAATAACTCTAAAAGACTGCAATATCTACCGTTTCCTATGAGCATTTTGAATTTCCCTCAAAATAAGTTAAGGAACAGCTTTCGAACACATAAATAATCAGCTTTAAAACCTTTAATATCTACACCTGTGAATACCTATCATTTCCTTCCCCACTGAGTATTCGAAAATGTAAACATCCTCTTTATTCTCAGTATGTTGGAGAAGCAGGATACTGCTAATCCCTATATATTTATGATTATAAATGGCTTTACCGAAAAGGTTTTTTCATACTGACTTACCCGGCAAAATTGTTAATTATTAATTTTATTACTAATTGACGATTCCCTGCCCTGTATATCTATATCTATATATATGTATGTATATGTTTATATATTATTGTTTTTTTTCTGCCAATAATTACAAATAGAACATTTTGAATTGCTTCTTTTCAAGGCAACGCTCTCAGTGGCCACTGCTGATAGTAAACACATTTGACCTCTGCTAACCCAAAGGATGCGAAGATTCTTTTACCTCTATGGCTGACCTCTCCACCATCTGCCGAATCTATTTATAGACCTGTAGAATATGATCTATTCACCAACCTACTATCTAACTATTTCCTCCAGCAACCACATATGTATGATGTCAAGTACAAGACAAAGGTTGAAAATAAATGGAAATAATAATAAGGATATTAACAACGGTAGTGGTGGTGATGGTGATAATGATAAAAACAAATGATATGCTGCAGCAGCTAATACTAAATACTACTAATACTACAGTAATACTACAACTACTACTATCATGATAGCAGAGGAATCTGAGACCCAAATACCACCCTTACCACTACCGCTGCTGTTGCTGCAATCACTACTGCTAATACATATAAACACAATAATAGCAGTGATATCAGGGATGATAATGATAATAATGAAAAGAAACGGGTGGAGCCTACCCATAGGCTGATTAATGATGGTGCCACAATAAAAATACTGGCAATTGCACAAACTGATAATCTCTACCTCATATGAGTGACAATCAAAAAACAAAATAATGTGAATAACGGTGGTAATGAAACTGAAGCCAATGATGGTGACAGTGCTACACCCGGTAGGCTCAGAGATTCTGGTCCGGCTCCAGCCTGTCGATATCCAGAAAGGGTCCACCACACACGGTGTAGATGGAGCAAGCAAATTAATGCTGTGGTTATGGAGTGTTACTACCTGAGCAACTCAGTAGAGGAAAATGGTGCTCAAATTAGGGGTAACCGACAACGTATGTATGATCATTGGAGAGAAAAGGAATTGTTTCAACTCACAGAACAGAGACTATGTGATCAAGCTAGAACAATAAGAAAATTTGTTGGTTCACAGAAGTAGAGCTCGAAGCTATGAGAAGACGAGTCATGGAGACTACCAGCAGAGATAACGATGAAAATACAGTTCTTACTCATAAGAGTAATCTCATAGTACAGGAAAGGAACTGTGATGGTTTACTTGATGAGAAGCATATAGATGATCTAAAAGAAGACAATAAAACTAATAGTGACATGACAGATGAACATCAGGCGATCTACGACAGAATAAAGGCAAGACTACAAGAGACCGATAGCGACATTATTTGCAACCTTAAAAAGGTTGATCGATGGAAATTGAAGCAAGAAGCGAAACATGTCAATGACATTCTGAAATACATCAGAACAAACTACATTACAGAAACAAATAATTTGATCAAGGCAGCAAGTATTGTTGTAGCAGAAAACGTGGGTGTTGGTGTCAAGAAAAAGAAATAAAATGGGAGTGACAAAAGAAAAGATCCATGGTGGAAAAGAAGAATCCAGTAAGGGTTAGACATGCTCTCAAAGGAAATCTCTGTGTTAGACCGAAAAGAGAAAGGCGTGCTTAAAAGCGAACAAAAATACAGGGTGCTGAAAAGGAAGTATAATATTGAAAGAAAGAGCCTCAATTTCGTATTGGAGTAACCGAAACAGCGGCTCGTTGCAAAGAAAGCAAAGATGGTAAGATACGACCAAATAATGAAGGGTTACCACCAGAATAGACTATTCAGAGTAGATCAGAAGAGATTCTATAAAGAAATAAATGGGGAGTGAACAAATGAAAAGTTGATACCAGATAACATTGAAAGTCAAATGTTTTGGAGTGACATCTGGAGCAAAGACACGGAACACAAGAAGGATGCTGAATGATTGCAAGAACTGAAACAAACGGTAGTCTTTCCAAAACAGCAGAACTAATTATTTCAGGTTAGGAAAGTAAAGGAAATTAGCGAAAACATGAGCAACTGGAAGGCTCAGGGAACAGATGATGTTCGTAATGCGTATAATATGATCTCACATTCTTGGATTATGTAGTGTATGAACCTCTTTGGTATTGCCTCGATGTTGAACGATTGCTTGGAAAAAGTACGGCGTATTGGAGGACGGACATACTAGTTTAGCAAAGAAGATTGGGGACAGTAGAAATTAGGAGGGGCATCTTCCATGAGGACTGGATTTTTGCACTGTGTTTGATACCACTAACACTGATTGTGAGGAAAGAAAAAGCTGGGTATGTATTCAAAGGCCGCCAACAAAAAGTCAACCATTTGTTATTCATGGGATGACCTCAAACTTTATGGTAAAGATGAAGCCCTAGTCAATTCCCTCGTTCATACGGTGTATACATTCAGTGCTGATATAAGAATGGAGTTCGGACGGAGAAAGTGTGGTGTGTTAATATTGAAGCGAGGCAAAATCAAATGTATGGACGGGCTGACGATACCGTCGTGGGAGGAGATTCTGAAGCAGATAGAAGAAACGGGCTATAAGTACTTGGGGATTTAGGAAATGAATAAATTGATGGAGAAAGAAATGACAGAACAATTTAAGGAGGAATACTTGCGCAGACTGAGACTGATACTTAAGTCGTAATTAAACGGACGGAATAAGATCGAAGCTATCAACACCTGGGTGGTTTCACTCCTTAGATATGGAGCAGAGGTTATCGCATGGACAGTAGACGAAATAAACAGCTTAGACAGAAAGACAAGGACGTTTCTAACTAGATATCGAATAAGAGAGACACATAATTTGAGATCATTGATGCAGCCATACCAAATGACACGAATCCTGTGACTAAGGATGTTGAAAAAACCACCAAGTGCTCCGAACTGAAAGTGGAAATGGCAAGACTGTATGGAATGCGAGAAGGTAATGTAAAAGTGATACCAGTGGTGATTGGAGCGTTAGGCTCAAACCCATTGAAACTTCAAGACTTCTTAAGCAAGTGGAAATCCCATGCAAAATTGATTGGGCACAGCGCTCATTTTAAGGGAAGTATTATCTGTCTGAGGTCCTTGTGACATGACAGATGGCTCAAGACTACGGTGCATTTTTACCTACACTGTGTTACAAAGGAATAATAATAATAATAATAATAATAATAATAATAATAATAATAATAATAATAATAATAATAATAATAATAATAATTGAAGACCTCACATTCGGTTGTGTTAGATGATGAGACAGTAGGGAAATTGAAAACATCACTTTCTTTTTTGTTAAATGCTGACACGGTTATAAAAGAACTCAAGCAGGAACAAACTTACAAATAACTCTGAATAAATGAGGGCTCTGGCATTCAGCATTCAAGCATAGCAGAAAAATTAGAAAGGAATTTTACAGGAGCATTCGCGCTCTCTCAAAATCCGAGTTAAATGCGCGTAACAAGGTGTTAGCTATAAATTTCTTAGCAGTTCCAGTTGTTATTTACAATTTCAATGTGTTGAATTGGAATATGAGCGAAATAAGGAAGGTTGACAGGAAAATACATAAGCTGCTGACTTGCAATAAGATGCACTTCCAAAAGACTGATGCAGATCATTTTTAACTTCCAAAAACAAGACCAAAACTGGTGCTTAGAGAGCTCAGTAATTCCGATCACGAACAGCCAACGAAAGAGACGAACCCCACTCCACATGAAATTATATGGTTAGTTCCACCGTGAAAGTAATAATTCAAGAAAACAGGAAGCATCATGAAAATGGCTCAACATGGGTGACCTTAAAAAGAATATAGAAAGGCTAATCGTCGCGGCCCAGGATCAGGCTTTGAATACTAACTCAGTGGAGAAGCATTTATACTACAAAAGTGCAACGAATCTCTGCCGAATGTGTGGGAAGAGGGTCGAAAGCGTGACTCATATTGTTAGTGCTTGTGAAAGTCTTGCGCAGAATGAGTACAAGCGCAGACACGACAAGGTAGCCCAAAACCTCCACTGGCTACTTTGCCGGAAGTAAGGATACTTGTCCAGACTGACAAAATTTTGAAGCACCGAAGGCCGGATGTAGTCACCTTTAGGATTGGCAAACAAGAATGCCTAATAATTGACGTGGCAATGCCAGGAGATCAACTTATCATGAAAGAAAGAGAAAAGATCGATAAATGTGCAGACCTGAGAAGTGAGATCGCTAAAATGTGGCGGCTATGAAAGTTAAAAATAGAGGTTGTTCTATTGTCATCAGAAGTAAAGTTATAATGAAAAGAAAGCATATATAATAATAATAATAATAACAATAATAATAATAATAATAATAATAAAATATTCAGACAAATACATAACAAAAACACCAGGACTTACAAATATATATAACATACAGAAAATTGCACTACTGGGTACTGCACACATTCTACGCAAAACACTTTCAATACAGTAAACATAAGAGCACCACAGCAAACCACAGCACATACCCAAGGCGCACAGAGCTGCGCTCGGTAGTGAAGTGAAAGCACGTTATAAAAATAAAACTACTGAATAATAATA
>NC_068982.1:117243599-117250875 GCF_001194135.2 Octopus bimaculoides
AATTGATTGGAAGTGTTATCATGTACTTGTTTTGTTTTAGTATAAAAGATTGGCTACAGCAAATATTCTGCTCAATACCGCAGATTTGCTTGTCAGTTGTTTGACCTTAACCAGTTGAGCATGTTCCTTGGTGGCTGACGATATGCGCATCTCTGATCACGAGCAGAAGTAGTGGGGGAGCATGATAGCCTTGTGCTGAGAGGAATTCTTTGGGGTTTGAATAATTCACCTTTGGAAACATGGGTGTTTTGCTCAACATCCTTAAATAAGCCTTATTCAGGGACCTTTTGAGCGGGATGGGCTACTCGACCTGAAGAAAATTCTAACTGGGACCCAGCTGCGACGTCATGCGCTGTTTACCTTGATATGAGATCACCATGTCGCGCACATATGGTTGTGATGCATGTGCCTGGTGTATCCTTATCAGACGTGCAATCATGATGGGTATAATGGAATTCGTATATTTTACCCTAGTGTAACTTTGATGGCATGCACTGCTCTGTCACACATTAATAATAATAATAATAATAATAATAATAATAATAATAATAATAATAATAATAATAATAATAAATCGTATTAACTGGAACGACTCAATCGTGTTAACTGGAACGACTCATGTACTGAGAAGAGCATTATCGCTGTGAAAACCACATCCATTCATGAATTCTTTTTATTTATTTATTACTTTATTTATTTTTTATTTTTAAATACATATTTTGCATGTGAATTTGAGTGTGTAAATTGGGAATGCATACAATGAGTTTCTCTGCCCTAGGTGTACGGAAAACACTCGGCGAGTAATGGAAGAAAATTTGAAGAAAGAAGAAAAAAAAAACATAATAATAATAATAATAATAATCCTTTCTACTTTGTTCACATTGTTTGAAACTTTTGGAGAATCAGCTAAGCGATTACGTCGTCCCCAGTGTTTCACTAGTGCTTATTTTTTCGATGCCGAAAGGATGAAAGGTAAAATGGACCTCGGAGCATTTTCTTCAGGGTGCTAACGATTCTACCATATCGCCGCTCAATAATAATAATAATAATAATAATAATAATGTTGATGTTGATGAAAATAATAATAATAATAATAATGATAATAATAATAATAATAATAATAATAATAATAATAATAATAATAATAATAATAATAATAATAATAATAATGATGATGATGATGATGTAAAAATAGGCAGTGGCTCTCATGGCTTCTGATCTGAACTGACTGGAAGTGTTATCATGTACATTTTTTTTGTCTCGGTATAAAAGATGGGCTATATTAAATATCCTGCTCAATACCACAGATTTGCTTGTTGTGTGACTTTAACCAGTTGAGCATGTACCTTGTAGGCTGACGATATGTGCATCTCTGAAAACGAGCAGAAGTATTGAGGGTGCATCATAGCCATGTGTTGAGAATAATTCTTTGGGTTTTGAATAATTCACATTTGGAAACAAAGGTATTTCGTCCATCATCCTTAAACAAACTTTATTCAGGGACCTGATGGGATGGGATACTCAACCCGAAGAAAATTCTAACTGGGCCCGAACTGCAACGTCATGTGCTGTTTATCGGGATATAAGATCACCATGTCGTACACATGTGGTTGTGATGCATATGCCCGGTATACCCTTATCAGACGAGTGGTCATGATGTGTATATTGGGCTTCGTATAATTGTAACCCAGTGTCATTTTGATGGCATGCACTGCTCTCCCACTCAATAATAATAATAATAATAATAATAATAATAATTCTATTTTTATAGCATATACGCAAGATCACACGTGCTCGGGAGCAGTGTAGCTTAAATTATTATTCGTAGTATTTCATAGACACTTAGTACTCGGAACATAGTTTAACTTTCTATATTTATTTAATTGTTATTCATGAATATATAGGTTGCTCAAAAGGTCTTTCCGTCGTCAGTATTTTATTGCAAAATAAATATTTGTAAGATGGTATAAGACTACAAATGAATATATTAGACTTTACAAGACTTTAAAAAAACTTTACAAGAAGTGCTGAAAGTGTGTCGTCCTTCATTTTCAATACATAACATTTAATTTCTTTTTTACTGCCGTGTGAGCACTTCCTAGGCTGATTTCCGTTTCCTGTAACAATTTACATAAGGACTTTGACGGTCTTGCTAACAGTTTATCAGAAATATGGGGGTGTTTCGTCTGATCGAAGCGTAGGCCTTTCTCTTGTTGCTGCGTCTTCCACTGAGATTGTGTTTCTAAAGTTTCTTATCAAATCCCACACATTGTAATGATGTGGAACAACAGTATTTGAAAAAGTTTCACTGAACTTCTGTTTCACAGTATACGCGCATTTATTTCCAGCTCGAAACACCCATTCAACTAAAAACGTAATTTCTTCAATGGTTAGCATGTCGACATGCTGGAGGGTACACAATGACTGAGCGACAATGGCTGACACCCAGCCGCCCACGCAGTGATAGCCAAATTGCGCATGCCCAGGATGAAAAATTTCACTGCGGCGAGACTTTTTGAATCCTGTATAGGAATATGTATGTACGAAATTCCTCGTTATTTTAAATACGCTATTCACAGCATTTCTTCTTCTTCTTCTTCTTCTTCTTCTTCCTGTTCTTCTTCTTCTTCTTCTTCTTCTTCTTCTTCTTCTTCTTCTTCTTCTTCTTCTTCTTCTTCTTCTTCTTCTTCTTTTTCTTCTTCTTCTTCTTCTTCTTCTTCTTCTTCTTCTTCTTCTTCTTCTTCTTCTTCTTCCTCCTTTGTCCTCACGTCCTACAATTCATCCTTCGTTTTTGGTATCATGTTTATCGGAAATCAATACTAATGATCTGATAAAAATCATTATCGAAACATTATCACCTCTATAAATGTGTGTTTAAAATACACTAGCTATGCTGCTACAGCAATAATTAATGATTTTTAAATCCCTCTCCAGTTTCACAATAATATCAAACATATATCATGGCATAATAACTTCAGCTACGCTATTAATGACATGTGATATTCAGCAAGCGTTATATAGCATAGAACTATGTTGTTATTAAATCCTTTATAGAAGATAAACAAAAATTGCATAGGATATGGACACACTCACGCACGCACGCACACACACACGCACGCACACATATGTGTGCATTTATGTATGTATATGCGTGTGTTCATGTATGTGTATGTATATATTCCTTCGTGTGTCAGTGGATGTGTGCGCCTGCATACATATATACAGAAATTTTCCTTTTCATATGTTCATAATTATTTTGTACATATGTATTGTGTACATGTGTGTGGGTGTGTATGTGTGTGTGTGTGCGTGTGTGTGTGTGCGTATGTGCATATGTGTGTATGATTGAAAACGTTGGTGTCACATGTTGGAGGAACTAGAAGTACACTTTACCTTTTAATGAGTGTATATGTTGTATATATATCATAATTAATTAATCAATTAATTAATTAATATAAGATTTCGGAGTTCCGTTGTTTCATTAGTCCAATTTCAGGAAAACTATTTCATGTGTGAAACGTGCTTTGTGATGTGCAAAATCATACGAATACATGCACGTTAAGGATAATATATATATGGATGCACATATAAGCACAAAAATATTTTTGCACGAATAGACAATAAATACGCGCACACTCACACAGACACATCGGCGTATAATATGTAATAACATTCATACATATATTCATGCATACTTACATACATATATATATGATACACATATATGTATATGAGGTGAAAGATGAGGAAAGAAAGAGAGAGAAAGAGAGAGATTGAGAGAAAAGAAGAGAGTGATAAAGAGAGAGAGAGAGAGAGAGAGAGAGAGAGAGAGAGAGAGAGAGAGAGAGAGAGAGAGAGAGAGAGAGAGAGAGAGAGAGAGAGAGAGAGAGAGAGAGAGAGACATTACATATCAGTATATATCTGTGAACCTGAACTCGAATATATGCACACAAAAAACTGATAACCACGCTGACAAGAACGTATGCACTATAGAGCTGCTTCAAGCCTAGAAACACACATGAAGCGATATATGCTTTTTCATTAAAAGACGCTCACACATTAACAACGCACATAGTAAAGCATTTACTCATGCAACCTGAAGTTCCTCTAACTGCATTTAAATCAAGGCGGATATACAAAGTCCTACATCCATTAACACACACACACACACACACACACACACACACACACACACAAACATATATATATATATTCGCGCAAAACTCATACATTCACCTGCATTAATACGCACATCTATACACTTAGCACGCATACACATATGCTTTTAAACAACCATGTACACACACACACATCTATTGCACTCTCTCACAGATATACACATAAAATTTTGAAAGACATAAGAGACAAAACCAGTCGTCTACACACACACGTGCGCACGCACTTCCAAACACAGAACCATATACATAACCACACATGCACGCATGCACACAAGTAACTAAACACACGCATACAAACGTGAACACATATAACTGTTGTGCACACACAAATACTTATACATTCAAGTATACAGATATTCCGCTACCATATAATTATTGTTTTATAAACAATGAATACAGACATAAAACGGTTTGTGATAATATTAGTGGTAGGAATTGTTTATTCCCCCCTTGATATCTTTAATGTTTTCAATATCGGCAGCATGTAATCCAATGTCTTTATTTTACAAAATGACCAAATGTATAACCTTTCTCTTCTTAAACAGACGTGATATCTATCCGACTTTAAATTTCACTCGGTATATTCCATCCCCACCTCTCTCTTTCTTTCTCACTCGTCTTTGTCTCTAGGCTTTTTTAGTCTTTTACTTTACGACCTTTGATGCAGAAATTATGAGAATGATTTCGAAAAATAACCATAGACACCTTCTGTATAAAACTTAATATAAAAGAAACATTAGGATAAGATGAGTATTTGTGTCATAAGACAAGACGAAACAAAATTTAATTCCTTAAAACGCATTTCAGATAAAGTGTATTAGTGATTGAGTTCTCCCCTGCGCGGTACAGATAAACACTAGCACGTTGCGGCCAAATTAGGTTTTGTTAGCAAAGAATTTAACTGATATTACCAGATTTTAGAATGATCAGGGAGAAATTACAGAAATTGAAAGTAAGTAGCCTAAATATATGTTTTCATAATTATTCTTTTATTCTCTTACTTGTTTCAGTGATTTGACTGCCGCCATGCTGGAGTACTGTGTCAAAGGGTTTTAGTCGAAGAAATCCATCACATGATTTATTCTTGGGCAAGTGTCTTATACTACAGCCGACCAAAGCCTTGTGAGTGGATTTGGTAGACGGAAACTGAAAGAAGCCCGTCGTATATATGTATATATATGTGTGTTTGTGTGTCTGTGTTTGTCCCCCCAACATCGCTTGACAACCGATGCTGGTGTGTTTACGTACCCGTAACTTATCGGTTCGGCAAAAGAGACCGATAGAATAAGTACTAGGCTTACAAAGAATAAGTCCTGGGGTCGAGTTGCTCGACTAAAGGCGGTGCTCCAGCATGGCCGCAGTCACATGACTGAAACAAGTAAAAGAGTAAAAGAGTAAAAGAGATATGAATATAAACAAATTACAGAAGACTTCCATCAATTTGAGATAAAAACGATCAAAACCAACTAAGTTTGCTCACTCATAAAACCAGTACATGTACACCGCCAGCTAATTGATTAAAATAAAGGCGGGATCTATACCAGTAATATCGGTGCGCCCAGCAAACCGTGACGTTTAAGCTCCTTGAGGATTGGTCAAAGTCGTATTCGAAAAATCCAGTTTGCTGGAGCTTTATAAGAGGTATAATTAGGAAGAAGTCAATCATTTTACTACAGTTGTCAAAAACTCAACTCTCAGTTAAATACATTTTGAAATCTGATAATTACTACGAACGTATGAAAGCACAAACTGAACTTTATGAACATTACAAAATGTTATAAAAGATTTAGAACCCGAGGAGAGCTACAAATACCTAGAGATGCTTGAAGGGGACGGAATCAGACATTCAGTGATGAAGGAAAGGATAAGAAGAGAATGTTATCGCAGAGTGAGAGCAATACTTAAGACAGAGCTGAATGCAAGAAACAGGATTGAAGCGATCAATGCATTAGCCATACCAGTCGTGACTTACAATTTCAATATCATTAACTGGTCAATTACTGAAATATGTAATCTTGAGAGAAAAAAATACGAAAACTGCATAGAATGCGCGAATCTAAGGCAGATATAGAACGACTTTATCTGCCAAGAAAAGAGAATAGCTGTGGAGATTTACAACTGGCATTAACAATGAGGGATTGCCACAATTGATCTAGACACCTGCATGAAAACCTCTGAGGACTGGATGTTAAAACTTAACTCAAACACACACACACACATATTCGGCAACGAACGGACGTCCCGTCCTTTTTGTGGGACTTTCCTATTCAAGTGAACAAGTATTTAGAAAATAATAGGATAGGTCGAACATAAAAATTATAGATAAGGAGAAGCGAAGTTATTTACTAATCGACCCATCACGCCCGTTTGACTCCAGGATCGAAAAGAAAGAGAATGAAAATAAAAAATTCAGAACCCGTAAAATTTGAAATAGGAAGAATTTGGAGTATGAGAACTGAAAAGTTGTGGATAACTAAAGTTAGAGTAATGACCCACCACTCACATAAATCCTACCAGAAATAAAACCGAATCTGAGTCATTTAAAAAATAACAAAGGTTCCAAGTTTTGACACAAGGCCAGCCACCTCAGAGGAGTGGGTAAGTAGATTAAATCGACCCAGCACCGAACTGCAACGTATTTTATTGAGCAAGAAAGGATGAAAAGCAAAGTCGACCGCAGCGGAACTTAAAATATAAAGACGGATGAACCGCTACTCTTTTTGCCCGGCGTTCTAACAATTATGCCGGTTTTCTGCCTTAGTAATAATAATAATAATAATAATAATAATAATAATAATAATAATAATAATAATAATAATAATAACAATAACAACAACAACAACAACAACAACAACAACAACAACAACAACAACAACAACAACAACAACAACAACAACAACAACAACAACAACAACAACAACAACAACAATAATAATGATGATGATGATGATGATGATGATGATGATGATGATGATGATGATGATGATGATGATGATGATGATGATGATAATAATATATTATACACAGATATGGTTGTGTGTTTTTATTGACTTGTACGTGTTGAGCGAGCCTATATTGGTTATTGTTAATGTAAATTT
>NC_068982.1:117250885-117255839 GCF_001194135.2 Octopus bimaculoides
GTTTAGACGTAATAGGAGTAAAGCCAAAAGGAAAGTTGGTACAATAGTGGTGCCTTGGCGAATGGGGTGACCAAATAGGCATATAAGAGGACATACGTCATTGTACTTCTGATGACAGAAATAAAGAAAATATAGTAGGTTGTCAGTGGGTCAGGTGCTGATATTCTATAGTGAATTTTTTACTATGAATGTGCCTAGCTGTATTACCTTGAAGGTGTGTGAAGAATTTTAATTTTTGATTTCAGTTTCTGGCACAAATTCAGCAATTCCAAGGGAGGGGTAAGTGAAGTGCGAAGAAAAATGGACCTTGGTGTCATTTAAACTCAGAGAGTAAAGTCGCAAGAAATGTCTGTGTCGATCTTGTCCGGCGCGGTAGTGCCGCCTTGAGGAAATTTAACATTGGTTTCAAACTTTGGAACAAGGTCAGCTATTTCGGAGGAGGGGGCAAATCTATTACATCGACAACAGTGTTCGACTAGTACCCGGAAAGCATTAAAGGCAAAGTCGACCTCTGGAGAATTTGAACTCAGAACTTGAACATTACGATACAATTTTAGTTGTTATGTATGTGGTGGTAGTGCCGTCAAATACTATCATGTATTTTTCCACTTACAGTTAAGCGCATGTGAAAAATTTCCGACGTTTCTGATATTTCACTCCAACAACTTTTTCTTTATTATATATATATAACCACAAAAGTCATATCCATACAAATATTTAAGGGCAATAACAAGAAAAAAAAATCAGCAATCTCCTGAAAAACGTAGTTATTCATCTGTAATTAATATGTTAGTAATATCTTATTCCTTCAATTTAGAAATATTCCTGGGGTTTGAAACGTCAGGGACATCCTATTTATTACGGAAAACTAACGTATTCAATTGCTTCAACCATTTATGTTTACTATTTGTTGGCACAGTTTCTAATTTCTTTCCTCGTATACTACTGTTTCCCTTTAATGTAATATATGCTTAATACACAAAGAAAATTGTTTATCTAATGTCGAAATTGAATTGAATAATATAGAAAGGAAACTATTTAATATCAAAATTAAATTGTTTAATGTGGAAAGAAAATCGTTTAAAATAGAAGGGAAATTGATTAATATAAAAACTAAATTGCTTAATAGAAAATAAAATAACATAATGTAATGGAATTAATTGTCTGAGAGATCACGACCACTCCAACATATTCGTACACTTGTTGGAGCAAATAAGAAATATTTTACATCGATGCATTTACATATAGAAGCAGCTATTTTAGTAATATCCTGTATGAATATGCAATTGTGGTCAGTAGTCACACCGGAAATGTTGATCTAAAACTGAAATCAAATAGACATAACATTATCCAAACCCGTTCAATAGAATGATTTCAGAATTAAAAGTAACAGAACATTCATTCATTATACAGTGACCTATACATTTATTAATTAGTATTTTGAATATATTTATTCTAGCTATTCACATGTAATATCAGTGGAGTAACAGAAACGGTACAGTGACGGCTGAAAAGCCTTGTGATATTCAACTACACAACGTTAAGTTCTGAGCTAAAACTCCACGAGGAGCAATTCTAGGCTTCACTTTTGTACTCTTGGTAAAATAAGTACAAACTTGATCTAAATATTTTTGTAAGTGTTATTTGCATCTACGTACGGACGAGTCTATATAACTATGTATGTGTGACTATGTTGAATGGGGTATACCTGTGCCTCTTTATTAATGTAGATATAACCTTCTTATGGATGTGCGCGTTATTTATACATTGCCTGTCACTCAAATATGGAAATAATTTTCTCTCACCTGCAAATGAAATAACACCATTCTCAATTTCTTGTGGGGCTTCGTTAATTTATTTTAGACCAAAGTCCGTGTGGTTAGAGGTACAGCAATGCAGATATTTTATCTCTGTAAGGGCTGTGTTCCCTAATACAATAGAACACACGAAGAGTTTTCAATATTAATTATATAAACTAGACGTCGAAACTGGCGGAATTGTTACCGCACTGGGAAAAATACTCAGCAGCGTATCTTCCGAATTATTGTTCTGAGATCTAATGCCATTCATCATTTAGAATTCATAAAACAAGTACCAGGTGAACAGTGGGGCTGATGTAATTGGCTTACCCTTCCCCCGAAATTACTGGCCTTGTGCCAAATTTTGAAACCAATATTGTGGCGATCTAACATCCGCGACGGGCAAAATGCATAGCAGTATTCCGTCCATCTTAACTTTCTGTGTTTAAAATCCCGCAAGTCGACTTTGGCTTCCATCCTTTTGAGATCGTTAAAATAAGTACCTGTTGAGCACTAGAGTCGATTCAATATATGTGCCTCTCACTCGAGCTTGCTATCCTTGTCCAAGAATTTGAAACGTATATTATATGTATTTAAAAGCAGTTGTATAACATTTTCTTTGTTGACAAATCATAATTAGTATATGAGCCGACCATTTACACAGACATACACGCAAATACGCACGCACACACACACACAAGCACACACACACATACACATACACACACACATACACACACACATACACACACACACAAACATATATGGAATCTTTTTCAATCAAATTCTCGATTTATTTTAGAGGAATTCGAATAAAATATTTAATTTTCAAAGTTTGCTGCCTTTGATTCTATTTTATGTAACTGTGTTGATGAATCAATGCCATCGTCAACTCAGGTCACTACGATAGTCTTTCCTTCATAGAAAACTAAAACGTCATATCACTACTCTAATTCCAGATAAGACATCAGTCTTATACGATATTACACCAATCTACTGTTTTATATATACATTTTCGGTTGAGCGGTCAGGCGCAATATGAAATAAATTGCTTATCTTCAGAATAAATCGTGCAACCTGGTAGAAGTATCTAACGTGCAGAGATAGATAAAAAGAAAGACACAAAGACAGAGAGTTCTGGTAAGTGAATGAAAAGAAAGGGGAACTCCAGCTTGTATCAGTCCACAGGACACAAGGTAAATTTGATTCATGCCAGATTTACGCCACCAACATTGAATAGATACGAAACGGTTGTCCTTTATTTTGAAACCCCAATACATGTTTGCATAAAAGGCTTCTTCTTAAGATATTATTTGCTAAGAATGAATGACTGGATATTCTCCAATTTGATGAAGTTACATTAGATCATTTTAATTTTAAGAGAAAGTAATTAACCGTTTTACAGGGAAAATAAAAAAAAAACACAATAGGCAGTCACATTGAAAAGAAATCAAAAAATATAAGCTTAAACCATTTGTTCTGCTTTGAGTATCTAACACACACCACCCTATGATTTTCTATCGAATTGTTTGCTCTAATTCATTGGAGTTTTATATAAATTCATTCTCTATCTCATTTGATATTCATATCTCGTTTGCAATTCCCGAGCGAGTTCGGACTCTTTTAAAATTAACAAAACATTAAATATGATTTTTTTCTGAAATAAAGTATTTAATAGTATATGACAGTTTAATTAAAGACTTCATGAAACAAACAGTGGATAATTTTGCAGTTTCATCACCACATAGTTGCTGACTCACAGAAATCCGTTAGATATTTACGCTATTTACCATAATACTGTTTCTTTTCATATATTTAATTTAAATCAATAGTCCTGAAAATCGTACACTTTTGCAGACCAATCACGTAATATGCCAAGCCGCAAAGACTTTTAAGGATATGGGACTTGATTCCTTGGATATTCCTTTTCTATTAATGTTATTATACATTTTGTATTAATATATTACGTGGAGTTATGCCTTTCAATTAGCATCCCACTATTTACAATAGAAAACTATTGAGTAGTGTTGTCCTTAATTAACATATGTTAGCATCATTTTGGAAGAGTTATGACTGAAATACTTTTGATATTATTTCTGGTCAAGAACGACACGCCTCTCATATTATAATTATCAATCACGTCATTGCTTAACTTTCGATGTATTATACAATTCCTAAATTACGGCATATATTGTTGGTATTGAAACGGCACAATGTGATAGGTTGAGTTGATGTCAGTCAACTTATTTGGATGGTCATGGTTGTTATGCTGCTGATGATGGTTCTGATAACATTGATCAATATAATCATCATCTATCTATAATTTATTGTAATAATATCATCGATAATATGAGTATTGGTGATTATGTTGGTCCACGAATAGAATTAGTGGTTCAATGCGAACTATTGTGAAGTATTCTTTTCTCAAATGCAATATTGCTTTTCTTCGTAAAAGGTTGATACTGACTGCGTTACTGCAAGGAAAGAAGACAGTGCCGTAGACATATTGCAAGGTCTCCGAGACTAATGGCTCGAATGACTACAACAGGGTGTAATCCGCAAAGGAACCTAAGGTGCTGACTGGCGGTGTAAAAACCTGGTAACGGTTTAAGACAACTACCCAACTATTGAAATTGTCATTGACACTTATCAAGTCGTCAGCTCCGATTATTTAGACCTATTATCAAAGGCTTCGTATTCGTGTCCGTCAAGTATTTTTTTTATTTACCATCAATCTAGGACCACATTATACAATATTCTATATTTTAAGAGAGCGTATTATGAATTGACTAATAATTATGACAGCCTGTGCAACCACACAGATGGAAATGTTTATGGCTATAGTGATAGTGATGTGGTGACACAAGTGAATAGACTAAGGTACGAAATCGGGATTCAGTTCATGTTTATTCAAAGATATATGGAATAATTATTGCCAGACTTTTATAGATCTATCTACAAAATGTTAAGATAATTTTGCAGAAAGCTTCCATAGATTTACTGCAACATTTGCAATACATTCTAAACGGGCTCTGATATATTTAGCATAAGTGCTAAACACAATCTGAACTAGAAGGTATTGATGCAATCTACAAACCAACAATTATTTACACTAATACGCTCTGCCTACATAAATGAAGGATGAAATATATATA
>NC_068982.1:117256147-117257629 GCF_001194135.2 Octopus bimaculoides
CATACATGTATTTATGTATATATGTGTGTATGTAAAGGGGAGGAAGTATGTATGTATGTGTGTGTGCCTGAAATAAATCGTTTCTTATTGAAGAAGTCGAACTAGATAAATCTATAAATAATAGCATGAAAGATATTGAGCAAAGAGAACACTTGGAATGGAAAAAAAAACTATAGCTGCCTCTGGAAATTGGAACCATAACTTCTGTAAAGATGACAAACCTTCTATTATTGCAGTATATCTACATTTCTAAATTCCGTCAAGCAATTTTAGAAGCTTCTTTCTCACCAGTGAGTATTACATGTTGATTATGTTATAAGAATTTACAGACTTCGAAACATATGAAATAAATCGTTTTTAACGATGGAAGCATCGAAAATACTTGTTAAAGAACTTGTTAAAAGAAATCGAAATGCGCTGCTGCTCATGCATTAGTGTCCTCATGCAGTCGTTTTTGTCTTGTGCGTTTTCCTACGCCGCACAGAAGAGTATTTCTTTCCATAGAGAGACGCGAATACTATTTACTCTTTATTCATGTATTGCTGTGCATATCTACTTGTAATTGTATTAGCTCTGGTAGTTTCAATATTCCATTCCACTTTCAATGAATATCCGATGCCACTTTCATCCATGGAACTTTCAGCATGTTGATTAAAGGGGAGGCGAGTAGCTTGTGCTCAGTGTTATTGGTCCATTTTTTTTCGCAGTGTCAACCAGTCATTTCTTGATGCTTTTCGGACCGTTGGACATGTGTCAGTAGTAAATGATAATAATAAAGAAAAACCCTTCGAAAATCAAAGAAAGAGAAGAAAACTATGGACAACTTCTTCGAACCGTCAGCGTCTCTAGACAGATTATAATTTAACATTTATACTAATAATTAGTTTTGTAAGAAAATACCTAAGTGACAACATGGAAAAGCTAGGGGATAGTCAACTATCTAACACGCACTGCAGAAACATAACCTGTAAGTTCAGCAAATGAAGTTGTTATTTACACTTCAAGGATGGAGCTGTGTAACGTTGTAAAAAACCTGCTACTTCCGTAAAAGATTTCAAATTTTTTTTTTAAATAGAAGAGACCTAACCTGAATATATCATATGTACACACACACACACAGACACACACACATGCATACTGTGTTTTAGTGTTTGCACGTGTGCATGCGTGTATAAATGTATGTACTTAGGCATGTATATATACATAAATATATAATATGATTTTTCTTCTATTTTATTCTTCTATTCGTTTGAGTCATTTGGCAGCGGCCATGCTGGAGCACGGCCTTTAGTCGAATAAATCGACCTCAGGACTTAGTCTTTGTAAGCCTAGTACTTATAATATCGGTCTCTTTTGCCGAATCACTAAGCTACCGAGATATAATCACACCAGCATCAGTTGTCAAGCGATGTTGGAGGGATAAACACAGACACACCCACACCCACACACACACACACACACACACACACACACACATATATA
>NC_068982.1:117257997-117258576 GCF_001194135.2 Octopus bimaculoides
TATATATATATATATATATATATATATATATATATCTTCACCATCGATAATACACACGGCCGGTGAGTTGATGTTGATACTACCCATCGAAACATTGGCTGGTTATCAGCCACCCATACACAACCGATCATACGCAAACTTACAGAATCAATACATCGAACATGCAATTTCCTATTTTTGTTTACCTGTTTGCTATCATTATTTAAGTTCTCTATGTTTCATTGATTTATTATTTTTTGTCATATTTAGCTCTGTCGTTAGTTTCCTTTCTGAATCTTTGTCAATAGTAACTGCAGGAGAAATACAAGAGTCCATATCCTGGCCTCTATTGAGATTGTTGATGACCCAAACTGGCTAATAAACACTGCAAGAGGTTTCCATGAATTTTATTCTTCTGGTTATTGAATCATGCGAATGCATTAATCACTCCTGCCAAAGGTTTAATGTGAAACTCCATAACTTCGACAACATGGTTGCTGTGATACGTTGAACTTTATATGTGCCTGCATATATCGATTACACATGAGCTGTGCATGATTGATACACACACATATTACATATATGCAAGGATATATATAT
>NC_068982.1:117258753-117259573 GCF_001194135.2 Octopus bimaculoides
TATATATATATATATATATATATATATATGTATATATATATTTGGGTGTGTGTGTGTATGTGTGTCTGTATATATATATATATATATACAAGCACACACACATTCATGCGTATGTGATTGCATATTATCCTTTATATTAATATAAATGTATAAATACATAAAGATGTAATTTCATGCTGACATATGTCGGAACATGTTCACACACTCATAGGCACACACACACATACATACACACACAAACACATAAGTGTGTGCTTGTGTGTGTGTGTGTGTGTGTGTGTGTGTGTGTGAGTGTGTGTATGTGTATTTCTCTGCGTGTGACTGGGCGAAAGATCAGTGGGAAAATGATTTGCTTTATAACTATATTTACATTTCTATTTCATATATTTCTCATCATGTTTACGTGCGTGTGTTACCGTACTAAATACAGATTACACAAATAAAAAGGGGACTTTTAGCTATTTAAGCCGTGCTAGTATATCTGTATATTGTAAATTTCTTCTTTAACATAAACTCTTATACACAGATCGCATCCATAAACACATACCTAATTTATCTTATTTCCGTTGTACGCACTTTTCTTTCGCCAGAATTCTAAAACGTTGAACACAATAATAGCCAGAAACTAAGAAAGCTGAATGTCAATGCAATATAAAAATTGGGTTGTTAAGATTGTATATGGGACGCTAAAGAGTTTGATTAGGAGTTGGATAACATCTGTTTGAGTGTCATATATATTTATATATATGTATACCTATGTATACCTACATACATTTATGTATATATATATACGTGTCTATATATATATATATATATATAT
>NC_068982.1:117259756-117276502 GCF_001194135.2 Octopus bimaculoides
TATATATATATATATATACATATATATATATATATATATATATACATACATATATATATATATATATATGTGTGTGTGACACCCGTTGAGCGTGTACAGGTAATGTCGATTTGATGGTAGAAGTAAGCTTATGTGTACAAAAAACATTTCATTATTATAAACAGAACATCTGCGTGGTTGATTGAAAAGAAATTGTCGAACCCTCATACGTCGTCTAACGACGGAGAGTCCATCGTATGTACACACACACACACACACACACACACATTATATATATAAATCGCAGTGTCCGTGTGTATAATGACTAACGCATACATTTCCACACTTCGCAACTGATTTTCACCAGATTTGTACGCACATTACTTGTGTCCAAAGACGCTCATGCACTATAACATTCTGCCCATAGCTTCCGCGTAAAAGGATGTAAATGGACATAGGTTTTTGTATATAGGGTCTTCCATGTTTTTTTAATCTATATGGTTGTGTATTAGCATTAGAGAGTAATTTTTAGTGGTTTTCACATATTTTGATTTATTGTATATGTATATGTTGTAATTGTGTATCATTAATTTCTATACATTTTCCTATGAGTATTGGCGTGCTTTGTTTCCACAATATTTATGTATTCTTTCAGTGTTTTGGTTAGAGAATAAGTGAAAGGATTTTGCCTATTTATTTATTTTAGCTGTCTATCTTTCACGGTGATTAAATTGACTAGGAATATTGTACGCGATGAATATCCAATATCAAACAATCTTACTGTCCATATTTAAACTGCATTAAACATTGGCAAGCTTACCTTTACCTATTCCGAGTTACTTGAAAGGTGATTTTCCCTTCCCTCTCTTCTATTGGTTGATACCTTTTCTTGTCTACCAATGCGTTGTTTCACTTTAAGGATGCTTATCTACCCATCTGTTATGATATTTAGACTGTTGTTCAATATGTTTTAGCATTGTCATTCTCGCTTTCTTAAAGATCCACACATGACTCATCCCAATGAATCAACCTTTAAATAAAAGCTTTGCTTCCACTTGCGAAAGCTATACGTATTTTTCAGAAGGCTCCATACCAATTTAACTTTATGCAGCATTCGCTGTTAGTTTATGCGGAGGCTATGTGGGAAGACAAAATAAAGGGGCTTTTGTTAGCTTATAATAAAATCGGTAATCACTTGGTACACTAAAACCCATTTTTCTTTTCCTTATAATACAAGCAAGCCACCGAAAACGAGAACCCGCATTGGCAGATAGTCTTCTGCAGTGACAAGGCAGCAGCACTGGCAGGCTAAGGAAACTGAGGACCAGAGGTCTTGTAGAGTGTTGAAACGAGCTGCCGCTGCTAGAGCTGTAAGGACCGCAGAAAATTCACAAAAGAGTGCTATCCGTCGGGCACACACTTCACTTGAAAGTTGGCTGTCCTGTCATCGTCCTTCGCTATGTCAATGCATCTACATTATGCAACGGAACACGGGTCGTGTTCCAGCAGATGATAGGAACGTCATTGAAGCTGGTGTACTTCCAGCCAGCTCCACGCAAACATCTACGACTTCAGTGTCTTCAACAATCAAAGCCTTCAAAAACTGTATCCACCACAATACTTGGTGCTTCCTCCAAGACCGTCGACTACATGGCTAAATCCTTCACTAATACATCAGCATGATTTTCATGTTAACTCTGTAGCTACTGCTTCGACACACGGACGCGGGACGGTGCAGGATGGCGTGAGAAGGTCCAAAAAAGTTTACATCCTAATGGATGGTGTGGACTGGGCACCATTGGTCTGAATAGCTAAAAATTCGAATACAAGGTAATCATCTCCAACTTTCATTGTCCGTTACCGGCAGACATGATCGTTTTCAATCTTTCAAGATAGCTCACTACCGACTGTCGTTATACGCAGAGGGGCAACTCTCTGCTTGGAATAAGACTCATGCTAGTTATTTTGAGTACGTATATACGTGTATTTTGCTCACTTTTACTGTCATTACAACTTCAGAATTATCTGTCTGCTCTACAACACGACATCCTTACACGAGGAACTGCAAAAGTTTCAAAGCAGTATTCGTGAACAGAAGTCAAACTCTGCGTATCTTCATTTTTCGTTACCTGAAGTTTTAACGTCTTCCTTCAATTCCCTTACACCATTTATGTGGCTGTCTCTGACAAGAAATTTCGCTTTCATGTAAAGCAACTACATTTTGTAGTCATTACCCGTAATCTACTCCCAAAACACTTCAGTAGCTCTACTTTCCATCACTTGCTAACTTTAATGATCATAGAGCATATGATCATTAAAATGCAATGACCTCCACGATAACCAGCCTTCAATTTGGTTTTCCGTTCCTAGGTTAAACGGATACATAGATTGCCGGGCTACTCATAAACCTACTCAGTAGTTCAATTATTTGGTGAAAAAAATACCACCAAAGCAACATAAACCGTCCAAAGGACGGGTGCGTTATATATATATATATACATATATGTGCGTGTGGGTGATGTGTGTGTGTGTGCGTGTGCGTGTGTGCGTGTGTGTGCGTGTATAGTCAGCAGATAAGATCCAGAGATTCTCTGTATAGAAGACACTTAGTAGCGCTCAAATGATTCAAACTTAAAATCTGATGTCTTTGCGGGGGATCAGTCCCGCTGAGTAAAGAATGTCTGTGAGTGGGATCATGGTAAGAAAATATGGAGACAATTACGCGGGTAAACATTTTGGCTTAAGGTTCTAACTCTTCTGCATATTCACCTTCAAGTTATGTCTGTAAGTCACAGTCACTTTGAAGTGTTTCTGAGGTGTTTATAAAGGTTTGGCTTCCTGAACAGTAATGTTGTACGTCCTACAGTTTATTATCTTCATCTTCATAAAACATGTAGCTTAAATATAATTCCAGCTTATGTACATATAGAAAATGTTAATCAGTTATAACTTGCAAACACGCTTAAATTATATTTTATATGCACAGAGGTGTAAATATTGATCATATATAAGTCATGAAAACTTTACTTCGTAAAACACCCGTCTTCCAGTTTAGCGTCACCATTCACTTTAGTACCTATTTGTTAATAACATCATACAATTCACAATTGGACCCACGATAGACCGTTACCTCTTCATTTGTTGTGGTGCTGTTACTGTAGACGAAACTCTATTATACTACATCCCAAAATGAGCAGTTCCCTTATTTCTATGATATAGCTTCCAAATATCCTTCAGTTTCTGCTACCACTTGCTTTCTCACCGCTACCACGATGACTTCTGCTTCACATCACTAACAATCGCAAGCAACCAGCATCCATACCGTTCCGACGCACTCGACTATCTTACTCACCTTATCCAACCCTGGAACCAATACTAACCCCTTTTCTTAGTCTTTTTTTTTTCCGTAGAATACCTGCCATATGTACTTTTCTTAATACTTAGCCGTCAACATGCAGCTCTGTAAGCTCATCAACCGTTAGCCGTCTCCTCTTTCAAAAGGTACATCAAGTCGGTCTTCCTCACAAATCGACACAAACACAAGAAAGAGTGATATGGATCATTGCACAATGCTTAATTATTAGAAATGTCAGGATGATATCTTGGACAACATCTTTCTTCGCTACAGATATCTCTTGTGATGCTGCAAAAGAAATAATCAGTGTTATGAAGCAAAGCCTACTTCATTGGACGTCCATCAGAATATAATAGCCATCACTTAAATTTTCATTAGCATAACGTTAATCCACTAAAATTTCAAGGTTATACACTCCAGTCAAGTACACCATCGCAGTTATGGATTTGTTTAAAGCAAGAAATAAATCATTATAACTAGGTAGTTAATATTTCTATATCTAATATATTCAATATCTTTTCACTTTACGGATTCACTAACGAGATTGTTAAGATACCAATATATTTTACAGTAACAATACTCTAGTAAATGCTGCAAAATAACTTTTCAAATATATCGACACCATTTTCATGTTACTTCCGTTCTGTGGCACCAAATCTATCACGAATTTGTAACACGTCACTGTGAAAAAGAATTCAACATTTTTCTGATATATCTGGCAAAGATTGCACGCCTTCTTGGAATTCAGTTTCATGTTTTACCTTCAGTGTTGTAGCGAAGTGATGTAATAACGTCGATTACAAAAGTTACTTAAACAGTGAATTATTATATTATTGACGTCTTTTCATGTTTTCAATCTTAGAACGTCTGAGAATACAATGGACACTACTTTCGTCACAGCTAACTAGTAAAAGGGCAATATTTTATATTACATTGATTTTGTTGATATAATGGATCTCTTGTTGGATATTAAATAGAAGTAAGATGGTGTGACGTTCATGTGTTTCACAAGTACATTCACATCGCAATTAAAGTGAACGGGAATAATCGGAGAGCTCAAAACGAGTGGTATTCATTTAGTAGGGTTGAGTATAACTTGTGTTATATTGATATTATGAAGTATTAGCAAATACATAATATTAATATCCTTAGAAAAGTAGGTGCAGTAAAGCTAAGCTGATAAGAAATTTGCTTCTTAACTACGAGGTCTCGGTTTCGTTCCCAATGTGCGCCAAATTACCAGACGGTATTTTCTATAGCCTCAGGCAGCAGCTCCACATCTTTAAAGTGATATTTGGTTGATGGAACTCCAATGAAATCTCGCCAAGCAGAGTAGCACATGTCTATCTAAAGATTAGAGCTTCACCACTCATTGTCACATTGTGGTACCTGAATCTTACTTTAAGGACATACATATCTAGATGATATTCAAAGGCTTTCGTGCTAATTCAGGAGCAGCTTAATAAGTTGATCGAATATCCGAATGCTCACTATTAATCGACGGAAATGCAGGGTTATTCTGAAACTTGAAGAAAAGCCTGTTGGTATAAATACTTCCAATTAAAACACAAAAAAGAAATCTAAATATCTTGCTATAAAATACTGAAGAAAAAATACTTCATATAAATAACAATTTTAAAAACAAAATTCCACTTTTGCTTTTTACGGTGGGAAATAGGAAAAAGTTAAGTAAAAGAAAAGAAAAAAAAGCAGACATGAAATAATCTGTTTATTGAACTTGCTGTATTTCATCGAATATAAATATCGAATTCTCTCCTGGTACAAGGTCATTAAAAACTCTAGAGTGTTCTAGATTATCCATCTTATATCATTTTGAGGGGACTGACAAACATAATGATAACCTTAAACGTTTTAATATGTGAAAAACAGAAATATTTATCATTCAATCTTTTTCACTACCTGATACCATTACGCAGACATGACAAATATAATGTCAAAGATCGAATTTAAAGTCTCGAATGATATTTATGTTTCACTTTTGTTTTTATTGTAGAGACTTATCTATATATCTGGTAAACTCTGAATAATTTATGAAGGTTATGAAATATTGGACCTACACATGCAAAACATTTCCTGAAATATCACAATTACAAAAGTATGCCATTTAAAACTTATCTCTCATATTACTTAAAGTTACAACATTTTTATATAAACTGTTGTACGTGAATCATATTTATTATATGACATAATATGAAAGCGAAAGATGGTTTATTTCGATAGTCTTGCCAACTAACTAGCAAACAAAACCATTTTTATATCATGTTTCAAACATACACACCGACACATACACACACACACACACACACACATACACACACACACACGCACACACACACACACGCACATACACACACACACACGCACACACACATACATATATGAGAGACAAAAAACACTAAACGATTCAATAGTTGCACGCATACATGTCTGTTTAAGATTTTTTGTAAATATTGTGTTCAATCCAACTGAGCAGCAGAATGCAAAATCTTATCCCATCATGGTCTTTTGTCGACTAAGATCTTGAGAATGCAATAGGATAGACTGAAAATGTGTGGAAGCCCGAAAGGAGAACTACAGTTTTTTTCTGTTGGTATGTTGAGTCTATCGCTGGTGTAATATCACCACCTGGTCTTCTAGTGTACACATATTTATGTAAATATTCTGGAAAGTTTTCTGGGTTGATTATTATACCCTCATACTAATATCAAAGGCTTAGAAATTGATCATAAAGTTACCCGCAGCTCTACGATAAAGTCTTAAAAAATAAATAGCATAATTCCCTACCAATATAGTAGAGTTATGGGAGGAAGCAACGAAACAGTGAAGAGCTGCAGAACTGGCATGTATTTCGAACATGTCAGCCGAGACGAAATCCAGCAATGAAGCCATCGCGTGACTTAAGGTGATGGTTCTCGAAAAAAGTCGCTTAATGCGTTGTGAAATAAGGACGTGGGTATTTGTTAGTATATTAACATTATGCAGGTTTCATTACAAACACAACGGTGTTCATGTTGTATAGTTTTTATTTTAGATTTATGTATTTTCTTAGATTTTTACAGTTGGTTTGGAACAGGAAAGTTCCTAAATCCATATCCGACGTTTCTTGATATTTACAGTCTCCTCTTCAAGAATTGATTGATTTTCTATGCACATTTATTATTTACTGTGCATCAATTGAGTCCGTGTCAACATTACTGTCACAAGGGATTTGGGACGGTAAGCATCATGCAACATTAGTCACGTGTTGATTTTGTTGTTGCGGTCGAATTTAGACCCTTAAATTTAAATACAGGGTGCGTAAGGTATTTGAGGACTTACATTTTTCGGGGTCATTGCTGCATTTTCTGCTAATACTGTATAATCTTTATTTCAGAAATTTAAATGGCAGACCGTCAGTTCACTCAAGAAAAGAAGAAGCATGCTGTTATTGTACTTATAAAGGCTGAGCATAGTGATTTAGTAATATCTCGAGTCCTAAAAGTTGCCAGATCTTTCGTCTACAAAGTCTGTAAAGAGCTAGAGACTGAAAATGGAAACGTATCACTAGTATCTAAGTATAACAGCATTCTATACGCTCAGAAATCATTGGAACACCGGAATGTATCCAGCAAGTTCAACAGACCCTTGATTACAATCGCAGAAAATCCATGAGGCCAATTTCAAAAGATCTCCATGCGTCAGAAGGAACAGTCAGAAATGTTGTCCATGAAGACATCAGATATAATCTTATATGATGAGGAAAGGTCAATTTGTCAGAAAAGCCCAAGAATATCACTACATCAGATCTAAAAGGCTCTTAAACAAACTGAAAAATCCAGCAGAATAAAATTTGATTTGATTTTTCTCAATCGAGAAAAACGTCGACCAATATCAAAAAGTTAACAGAAGAAATGACAGATGCTTATGTGCAGACCCTTCTGAAGTTTCACGTGGTATACATACACAATTTCCCTCAACTCTCATGGTTTTAGGGGTTGTCAGCGATGAAGGATACGTCATGCCTCCCTACTTCTTTCCACAAGACCTTAGAATTCACTTTAGAGAGAGTGGTCAGTGAATACGGCCATAACACCAAAGATTCTTTGAATGCTGCCATAGTCCGAGTAATGTCCAAAATGAAGCAGGACCATTGATTCGGGCATATAAATGATTTAGATCTCGTATAGAAGCGGTTGTTGAAGCTGAAGTTGGCTTTATTGAATAACATTAAAGAAAAGGTTTATTTTTATCCTCATAGCATTCTTGATAAATAAAGTTATTTGTTATTATATATCTGTCATCTTTTATAAACATAATTCTGTCCTCAAATATCTTACGCAACCTGTATTTTGCTTTATGCCAGTGGCCATGTGATATTCGACAAAGCATAGAAGATTGATTATGGAAATCATATTCATGTCGCAATGCAATGCCAAATTTCACACGCAAACACACACATCAAAAGGAGTACAAATCCCCCACTCCCATACTATAACATATATCCAACCACAACAAATGGACATCACTACAACTGGCGATTGTAAGATGGAGTTCTGAAAACAAGTAGCATATTAATCACCCAAATCTATCACACTGAGGTCAGAAAATCGCTGGGCTATAAATGTGGAATCTACGTAAAGTTTTGATTTGTGTGTAAAATATTTGGCATTGTAATCATAATAAACACAACAATAGTGATGCAGGGTAATGTCTGTTGTGAAGTCATAGAAAACTAATCCAGAAATTCGAATTTTGGAGTGTTGTACTTAAGTCACAATTCTAAACTTAATCCATCAAGCCTATGATTAAAAGATGGAAATGTAATGTATACAGAATTATACTGAAAGTGTAAGACAATCTGGCGGAGATTTGGTTGCGATTTTTAGCACGTCGATTGATAACATAGGCGCTGACAGTTGCCGCGTTTTAAGTATTAGCTAATTCCAGATACTGGAGAATTATTGTACAAACATTTAGCGTGGAACCAGGCTGTGGAGGAGCAATAGGTCAACGTCATGTGATTTGTCATGTAATGGGATTTCAATATTATTCGACCGTAGTCATTTCATTTTGCTAAACTATTAATGGCTGAACATCTAAAATACCTATTTTAATTCCCCTTTAATTCTATTAAAAAACAAATTTTGCTCTGTTTTCTCATTGGGCCATATGAGAGACCAATATTCAACAAGTCGTTTATAAAATGCTAATATCCTTTTCGCAACATCTTGAATTCAATGAATAATGAGCTGTTAAGAATTATTGCATCATTAGCGTTGCTTGAAATTATTGATATATGAATTAACTCTCGTAGTTAATACAGAATGTATTTACTAAGTTAAATCGACGGCAAATATTCCATAAGGTTTCAACATATAAATGAACTTTATCAGAATTTGTATGGTAAAATATCGTTATGGTAATGATCGATTTATAAGCTCATTGTTTCCAAAAAGAATTCTGGAGGTAAAAAGAAAGGCAAAGAAAGAAAGAAAGAAAGAAAGAACGAATGAATGAAAGATAGAAAGAAAAGAAGAAAGACAGAACGACAAAGAAGAGGTAGAAACTATTCAGTGACCACGTGATACAGCTCTGAAAGTACTTCATTAAATACTTTATAGAAAATTCAATGCAATTTGAGGTATAAATCCTTCGATCAATAATCAATCTTATGAAAATTCCGAAATTAGATTTGTATCAGGAACAAAATACATGCCAAGGTAAATGGAAGTTTTCATAAGCGCATTAGCCATTCATGGCAACAGAAATAAATTCAAGCGCGAATTAGAATCGGATCACGAACTTGTCTTGCCGGAAGCTTGACTTAACTCTTGGTAGCTCAATGACTTCATGATTAAGCAGTTGAAGGTCTTCACGAATAGTGATAGGAAACCATTTAAAATCAGGGAAAATTCTGCTTTAGGCTAAAATCTATGCCAGGTTTTATCCAAATTAACATATAATATAAATACCATTTATGAATGCAATGTCCAAATGACAAAGGAAAATGTAGGTGGTTCCTGGAGGAGGGAAGTGAAACTGTTAATGACGTATATCAAGTAGCGTTTAATCTTCACTTACTTTAAATACTTAAACAAATATTAAAGATGGATTCAAACACCTTTCTTCACACGTGACATCGAACAATTAATTATAAATAATATTTCATTATCACCGTGAATTATCCTTAGTAGGATCAGTAATAACAGAAACAGTACACTACAGTGCAGTGATAAAAGCGAAATAGCAGGTTTCTCTCGAGGAGTGATATAAAAATCGCATGTCAGAGCAATGGAAAGTATAATCGACGGATTACCCGAGAAACATTTGTACCGCAATTTCTGATTCGTCATATGTCCCCGTTTATAGTATGTTACAGAACTTAAATGAATAGATTACATTCTTTCCCTACATATTTGAACAAAGATAGATCATTGTTTATTAAGTGATCACTGCAGAGGAATGGAAATGGTGATAACACATCGATACAGCAAAATTAGAAGTTTAATGGCATGTATATTTTCCCTATTGAAAATAGATGGAATATAAATTTCAGAGTAGTGAAAAGCAAATACTTGGTATTGCATAAAGTGATAAAATGTTATAAGACATTTAATCTGGAAACTTCATCTACTTGGTCTCAACCTGCTTTTCAGATAGGATGTACCAAAATAATTAGAAAATCGTCATAGTTACAACTGCTAGTCTTCACACGCCCTAATAATTGTTGAAGGAAAACTTCATCCTCTAGCTATAGAAGTCAACCTTTCTAGATTGTGGAAATCGACTTTAATAGATAAAAGTATCATTAGATTATTTAACGCGTATATTTAAACAGTAAACAATATGGTCACCTCTAGAAAATGTAACAGCTAACAGGTCCTAAAATCAAAGGCCAGAAAGCCGCAAAGTTATTGAAATGAACGATAAGTTGCTTCACTCGCAATTTATTGCTGCCACATATTTGTACAGTCACAAGTTCTTCTTCTTCTTCTTCTTCTTCTTCTTCTTCTTCTTCTTCTTCTTCTTCTTCTTCTTCTTCTTATCCTCCTCCTCCTCCTCCTCCTCTCCACTTCCTCCTTCCCTTTCTTCTTCTTCTTCTTCTTCTTCTTCTTCTTCGTGTTCTTCTTCTTCTTCTTGTTCTTGTTCTTCTTCTTGTTCTTCGTCTTCTTGTTGTTGTTGTTGTTGTTGTTGTTGTTCTTCTTCTTCTTCTTCTTCTTCTTCTTCTTCTTCTTCTTCTTCTTCCTCTTCTTCTTCTTCTTCTTCCTGTTTGTATGTATTTGGGTTACATATTACTGCAGTCGCATATGATTACCCTGCATGGACGTCATTATGATTATATATGACTGTATGTATGAATAAACAAATATACTTTTAAAAGACAATTATATATTACTATACTTAGACATTCTTACGGCCATATATTATTGTAGTTATAGAGTATTATGGATATAAATCGTACAATATTATGGGAATTAAATGTTGTTACGCATTTAAAATTTTTATTCCAGTTATATATCATTGCATTACTTATTTTACATACATACATACATACATACATACATATATTATTGTTGTTATACATTACTGAGTTTCTATGATATGTGTTACTTCACTTAAAGGTTACTTGAGCATATGGTATGCAGATAGTCTAAGATATTCGACTGACGTTTGTAAATGTGTCGGTGCATTTACTTGTCGGGGCGGTGCTTATGTTTTTGAATATATATCCTCAAGCTACGTGAATATATACAAGTGCGGTTATATATGTGTATGGTCACATAATTTTCTGTTGATATATTACTGTAGGTATGCAGTACTCTAGGTTATGAATAGGCAGAGAATTTAGAAGCGCATGTAATTGAGATATGTAGGTGTCTATTATCCAGCATAGATTTTTATTCCATTACTGCGATATGATACTAAAGGTATTTGGTTGCTATTTCACGTAGATATAATGGCTGTTTATTTGTTCTTTTGTTCTTTGTTCTTTGTTCTTGAATAAAATATTTTAAGTAATTCTAGATAAATGACGAGCGAAACCTATTCACTAAACTACTTAGATTTTATAGTGACCCTGTAATATTCCCTGCAGAAAGTATGTTACTGGATACGTGGTCTACAGCATAACCGCAATAAAATCAGAGTTTAATCGATTTAAAGAAAACTAATAAATCTTTAACATTCTATTTCAATCCGAAAATGCAAATCCATTAAACGCCATACATGTGGTAGAAGAAAGAAAAAAAAAAATAAGATGAAGTCAAATATTGATAATTGTTATTGTTGTTATTTTTTTCTAGCATTTTCTTAATTAATATTTTACAATATGCAGATTTAGTTGAATTCTTAAAATGGTTCTATTCAGCCACCTTAATTTCATGAATAAATATTTATTCGTTTAAAAATAGGAAATTGAATTGTCAATAATCTGTTTGATAAAAACAACTTTTTTGTTATTTAGAAATGAATTACGAGATAAATGTAAATACAGGGAACATTTCCTTAAGGGAAACATCAGCTAATGCATTTGAGGTTGGTTCATACATTTTTGAAACATAAGCATTCTATCTTACGGGGAAACAATGTCCAAATATATTTTTTCCGGTTATATATCAGCATATTTTTGAATAACATATTGGATATTGATTTCTAATTTTGGTGCAAAAGCACAGGATTGAATGTGAATGGAAGGTTGTAGAGGTAGCTGAAGATTTCCAGTATAATATGGAGTATGTTGTATAAAATTATAATTCGCCGCAAACGGTGTTTAATCTCAGAATGTGTGGGAAAATTCGTAAAGGCAATAAAACTGACAATGTACTTTTTCTGCCGTATGACAGAATATTTAATAATATTTAATTATACAATTAATTGTTCCATTCCTCCTCTAAATACGGAAGAATGGAACAATCAATATATCGACTGCAAAACTTGACTCGTACTTTATTTGATCAATCCAGGAAGGGTGAGTAGTAAAGGTGGTTAAGGCTAGGATTGAACCTACATGATACAGGGTAGTAAGAAAGTACCGCGAGTATTTTGCCTTACACATTACTAAATCTGCAAAACGACTGAAATATTGAATACACTTTTGTTTACTCTTTTACTTGTTTCAGTCATTTGACTGCGGCCATGCTGGAGCACCGCCTTGTTTACATAAAAAGTCTACTAATAAAACTACTATTGATCGTAAAATCTATAAGAACTGCATGTAAGTATCACAGTTAAAAGCAGTTTAAGAATGAACTAAGGTTAGGATAGTGTCTCATATTTCGGACTCACAACAGATCAAACACATAACACAAACTTGTGTGGTTACACAACTATTTTGCTTCAAGCAATTCAGCCAATTTTACCAATATCTTGAAATATATGAAATGGTAGTGGAACCTTAAAATGATAGTGGAACAAATTCTTCCATGGTATTCTTGAAAATCCACCTATACCTGGAGATGTTTTGGCCAACACCAACTGCATAATTTGAAAATAATATATAAACTTCATTCACAGTTATCCCGAAATAAATACCGCAGCTAACTAAAAACTTCTAACCCTTAAATTGTTGTTAGATTTGTTCTTAGGCAAGACATGAATGCTGGCTGTGAATAATCCGATTGCATGTAATTTTATACCAATATTTATTTCACTTCAAAATTAACAACTAAAGAAAAAACGGAATGTATGATGCTCATGCACTTATAATGGAGCAAAGTTCTTTCAAATGAGAATCTAAAATATCTCTATGGAATGTATAGTGAGTTATTATTTACACAAGAGGCGTATTAGAATAGTAACTTGATGCGTATCTGGTAAATATGCATAATTGTGTACGGGAATGTAAAATGTTAGCGAAAGCTTATGCTTTCAACTAGGATCGTTTGAGGCTGAAATACGTTTGCATAGCATAGTTAACATAATAGAAAAGAGAAAAAGAAAAAAAATGATACCTTAGCATTTATACGAGTGTTAAGAAAACGTAATTCTGACGAGCTTATGAAAATCTGAATAATTCTACCCCATATTTTAACACCGAAGAGTAAATTATATTCCAGATTTAATAGCGCCGGTAGTTACATTGATATGGCGGTGGGTACGAAGACGAAATTGATGGTAATCGTAATATGACTTAAAAGCTCTAAACTAACAATTCAATTCCATTGCAAGCAATCAGATCACCGGTAGTAAATTTCTGATAATGCCTACTCACTTCGTTAGTGATAAACGCATCATATGAAAATATCAATTAAGGATTTATGACACTAGTACTTGAGATATTCCCATTAAGCAGGTATTCAGCACAAATCATTTAAAGAGATATCTATAGTAAATGATTCTGTTCAGAACCTTATTTCAATGGATCTAGCATTGGATCATACACAACTGGCGTTGGTAATAAGCATTGTTCGCCTAAGTTATATAGGGGAGATGGCAGTTTCAAGTAATGACATCCCGACATCTGGTAGAAGCAATTATTATCTGTAAGTGAATTCTTCGTATTCTGGCAAAAATAAAAGATTGTTGTTGTCTTTGCTGTGGTTGTTGTTGTTGATTTTGTTGTTGCTGTTGATGATGATGATGATGATGATGATGATGATGATGATGATGATGATGATGATGATGATGATGATGATGATGATGATAAGGGTAATGAGGATGATAATAGTAATGAGGATTAGCATGAGGAGGAGGATAACGGTGATAACAATGAGGATAATTATGATGACGACGACGATGACGATGACAACAGCGACGACGACGATGATGATGATGATGATGATGATGATGATGATAATGAATGATGTTCTGTAGACCTAGACAACTGTGATATAACATGTATCATTCAAGGCGTTCCAGACATGGCTTCGTCGCCTTGTTTGTTTCAGTAATCCAATGTATTGTGTCTTAAGATTTTTCCATTTGCTTTGAAAGGAACTTCGTTGATCATAGAAAGCTATCGCTCTCTAAAATAATCCATGCCTGTGGTAAATGTAAGCCTGGGGAATATTAACATATGTTACTGAAATTCAAATTAAGAATCACAATGATAATACTCATATATTATTATAATATATAAAATAGTTTATATCATGAATTATACATACGATATTGTATAATTAAGAAAAAAATATTTTATCCCAGTAAATAACTGATAATATGTTTAGACCAGGATCAATGGCCTTCGGTAGGATTAGACTGAAGATTGATGCATAAATTATATTTCCCTGCTATTAATCATTACTCTACTTTTTACGCTACGCGTGTGGGAATTATGCTTATATCAATGTTAAGAATAGTGGAGAAAATGCAAAAGAACACAAAAGGCAAAACAAAAAAAAATCATAATCATTATTTTTTAAAATATCGAAGCACTATCGAATATTAATCTTTCGGCAGACTTAAAGCGGTTATCGAACAAATAATCGACTACTACTACTACTACTACTACTACTACTACTACTACTACTACTACTACTACTTTAATGGTGGCTGTTCAGGATCAAGCATTAAATACAAACCCAATAAAGAATATGTATAATTCAGGAGGAACACATGTTGTTTATGATGGAATGTGTTAAGGGTATGAAGGTTGACAGTGAAATACATATAGTGAGTACCTCTAAGAAGCTTGCGCATAGAAAAGGCATCACGATCAAGTGCGCTTACATCTCAACTGGTCTCTATGCATGAAAAATGGGTTTTCAACCACTGAGAAATGGTATCAGCACAAATTAGAGAAAGTCCTAGAAAATCAGTCTGTGAAACCGTAAGATGAATTTACAATTCAGACGAATAGAGTTCAGACTTAACCTCGGTGGGAGAAGTTACTGTAAAGAGGTACCTCTTGATTGATATAGCCTCTCAAGGAGATCATTTCATGAAAGATGAAGAAAATGAGAAAATCAAAATATATGCAGACTTTCAATAGTTGTCGAAATAATGAGGAATATGAATGAAAGTGTGATGCTAATTGCGGTTGATGCTCTTGCGTCGTTGACGAAAAACATTGTGAAACTCTTTGATGTAACTGAAATCTGTCCCAGCATTATGAAATTACAAAATACAACGTTTTAGGGAATAACAATTTCCCAGCGGAAAGTAATCTTTAGCTAAGTTTACACGATCGAGTCATTGTTCATATGATAGAATATAAAAAATAATCTACACACACACACACACACATACACACACACACACACACACACACGCACACACACGCACACACGCACGCACACATACACACACACACAAGCACGCCCAATAACATACACCCAAACAGAGCTTTTACACGAAAATTCATTTTCAGTATTTCAGTTGCAATTAATTGTATGAGCAGTATTTTGAATCAGATTTATAGCCCACGTAATATCATTACATGTATGCACATATTTCCAAGTATTTTCCCATTGCATCTCTTCATACAACTCCACCGCAAATCTTTCTAAATATTACGTATTTTCTCATTCCATCTCCTTTTTAAAATAGTGTCTGTATTTTTATTATATTGTATATATCGACTGCAAGGACCGCAAATATTCTATGCAATTACAAGTAACAGCTACGAAAATATCTGAATAACCAACAATATAAAATAGAGCTCAATTGCCCTGAAATGAAATAAATTACAAGGACTCCACTGAAAAGTTATCTTATTAACTACTCACACTACATATTACACAAAGAAGCCTGTCAAAGCAGTAACATAAACATTGACCTAACTAGGTAGAATCCTGAATTTGGCCAGTAACTGGTGTGAAACCGAGGTTAACTGTACAAATTTACAAACAGGCCAGATTTCAGATAGAAAACAACCTCCCCTGATTTCACCCTGAACCCTAAAAAAAAACAAAAAAACTAACGAGATTCAGTTTGTTGCTTGCCAAGCTATTTGAAAATTCCCGAACGAAGCTGCATAGAGAATAATGCCCGGTTACATATGCAACTGTTCGTAATTTTTGTAATGAAAACACGTGTAGGCCGTCGTAACCATAAAAAATATGCTGTATGACATTGTAAAATAAAGGAAATATATCTCCATATTCTCCATATTCTCTATCTTGGCAGTTATTGCTAATACATACATATGGGAGAATATACAAATAATAACAACAGACGAGGACAGGTGGTGTAAATAACAAAAGTATATATCAGTATGACGCTCGGGAATACGGAAAGTCTTTAACGTTTCGAGCTACGCTCTTCAACAGAAAGAATACGGAGACAAGGAGAAAAACACGGAGAAAAAAAATTGAATAGTGTTCGGTCAGCATACATACATACATACATACATACACACACACACACACACATATATATAAATATATATATATATGGGAGAATGTACGAAAAAACAGCATACATACATACATACATACATACATACATACACACACCTACACACACACACATAC
>NC_068982.1:117277084-117278124 GCF_001194135.2 Octopus bimaculoides
AAGAGAGAAGAGAGTGATAGAGAGAGGAAGAGAGAAGAGAGTGAGAGAGAGTAAGAGAGAGGAGAGAAAGAGAAGGGGTGAAGAGAAGTGGGAGTGAAGAGAAGTAGGAATGAAGAGAAGTAGGAAGAGAAGTAGGAGTGAAGAGAAGTAGGAGTGAAGAGAAGTAGGAGTGAAGAGAAGTAGGAGTGAAGAGAAGTAGGAGTAAAGAGAAGTAGGAGTGAAGAGAAGTAGGAGTGAAGAGAAGTATATATATATATATATAGCAGCAGCAGCAACAGCAGAAGAAAAAGAAGAAGAAGAGGAAGAATAAGAAGAAGAAAAAGAAGAAGAATAAGAATAAGAAGAAGGAGGAGGAGGAGGAGGAGAAGAAGAAGAAGAAGAAGAAGAAGAAGAATAAGAAGAAGAAGAAGAAGAAGAAGAAGAAGAAGACGACGACGACGACGAATGGGATGCAACATTTACTGAAGCTGTTTCAGTAGAATTTTATTTATACCTTCATAGAACATATTGCATAAATCTATCCCCCTCAGCTAAAATTTTAAACATGTATAAACTCTGATGAAGACCTATTCAACAACTAACATGATGCGTTAGTGATGTTTAAGAGTACGATGATAGAATATGTACAGAAGACAAAGAAATAAATCGGTCATTCTAGAATGTGTTATCTTAAACAGTTTACAGCCATGGTCCACTGTGAAGCAATGTTAGGATGCACATGGGTCATCCAAAATATTTCTGGGGAGATATCAGGTCATCATCATCATCATCATCATCATCATCATCATCATCATTACTATTATTAATATTATTATTATTATTATACTCTTTTACTTGTTTCAGTCATTTGACTGTGGCCATGCTGGAGCACCGCCTTTAGTCGAGAAAATCTACCCCAGGACTTATTCTTTGTAAGCCTAGTACTTATTCTATCGGTCTCTTTTTACCGAACCGTTAAGTTACGGGGACGCAAACACACCAGCATCGGCTGTCAAGCGATAGTGGGGGCGGACAAACTCAGGCACACAAACACACATACA
>NC_068982.1:117280143-117283538 GCF_001194135.2 Octopus bimaculoides
GAGTCTGTGTGTGTGTGAGTGAGTGTGAGTGGGTGTGTGTGTGTGAGTGAGTGTGCGTGTGTGTGAGTGAGTGTGTGTGTGTGTGAGTGTGTGTGTGTGAGTGAGTGTGAGTGTGAGTGTGTGTGTGTGTGTGTGTGTGTGTGTGTGTGTGAGTGAGTGTGTGTGCGTGCCTGTTTTCAGTTGCAGTGTGTCATTTGTTGTGTAGTCGTAATTGTTTTAGAGTGTCATTGTATAAATTGTGCCTGAATATGTGGGTTGTATTTTAAAGTACGTACTTTATAGTCTGTGTTTTTATTGAGCACGTATATATGTTTTAATGAATGTGTGTATTTCCTTGTGTATCTGTACGTCTGATTTAATGTATGTGCTATCAATTTAATTGCGTATGTGTTAAAGAATCAATATTTCTTTATATGCGTCTTTTAATACATGCATGTCTCAACGAGTGTTTTAAAGTGCATGTAATTGTGTTTCAATGTGTCTTGATTTATGTGTTGAGTCTTAATGAACGTTCCTTATTGTGTGTGTTTCATTATGTGCAACTGTATTAATGTGTGTTCAGTTTAACGTCTGCGTGTTTTAGTGCGTGCTTACATGTGATTTAATGTGCCTATATCACAGTGCTATAATGTATGCGAGAGTATTACATATGAGTTTTTTTTTTTCACTGTCTATATTTAATTTGTATGTGAGGTTGTAGCGTGGGTGGTTCCTTTTATTTGTAATATGAAAGAGATCAGATAATTTTTACCATCACATGTGAATATTAGTCAGCAGCAAAATATGAGTTACAAATTTTATCGAAACGTCATTACTTTTTAGTGATATTGCTGCTCTTGTAGTTGTTTTGTTTAGAACTCCCAGGTCGGTTCAGGTATAAATGTAATCATTTGGTATTCTACTGGTAACCATCACACCAATTTTTTATTATGTCCCTACAGACTGTTTTCTTTTTAATTCTATGTTTCTGGTCTGTATTTGCAGGTAAAATTGGTTGTTATCTGTAGCATGTACAAATGTCTATTTAAAAAAAAAAAAAGTTCCTGTAGTTTAGATTACGAATGTCTGGGGTGAATCGTTATTAGCATATACCACACCGTGTACATGACTGGTACTTGTTCATATAGGGAGTAGGAAGATTTAAATCGACAATCCTTAACTTCTAGTTTCGTATATGTAAGGATTTGACAGCAGATATAAACCTCTTGACTGGTGTGCTACTTTTTACCAATGTGACACGAAGGCTTTCGGAGCTAAGTTTGCTCTAATAGTGCATGGAAATCTGTATCCATCCTCCTCGTATCCATTTAGCAGCATCCACTCTACATGTCTCACTAATTATAAATTTCATTCTGATACTAAACATGTGTTAAGTTTTATTTTTCTGGTATTTCACTTTTCGATGTTTGCAGTTTTCTTCTATCGCATAGGTTTCCGCCTGTAATCTATCCCTCTACTTATAGCACAATCAAGTGTTTCTCTGCTCATGACACTATTCTGAACTCACTGTATGTCAGATCTTGGTTTCCACGTATTTAAAATTTTAATGTTAACAGCTCAGTTCTACCACGGCATAGTCTTAACAGAATTTCTGCTCGTAAAATTAAATACATATAACTAACATTCTCAATGACAGTTAATTTGTTTGCTCTATTTAACGACAGAATAAATATTATCCAACTGAGACGAAAATATGAAAATATCTATATGCGTTGGCCATAACATATTTAGGTATGTAAATTCTTTAATTTAATTTATCAATGTATATTTTCACGAACACATTCTAGTAAACTGTTGCAATAATTATCATTAGTTCTTCCCGTTTGAACTCTCTATTTAACGGATATTCTGAAATCACGTAATGTAGAATTAATTTTGCTTTGTAATATTTAGAAAGATTTGCGGAGAAATATTTTATCAGTTGGTAAATAAGAAGACGTAAATTATCTGCAACCAATTTTCCTTGTTATAGCTATGAAAAGAATCATAAATGTTTATAGAAAATTGTTTTTGTCTGGTTGTTCTAGCGATTCGTCAATCCGTTCGTGTCTATGACAACAAGTTAGATGGATGTGCAAGTAGTGTCAGATTTAGAGTAAGTGTTGTTTAAACTGACGACATTTTTATTCAAACAATAATTTAAACTCATGGCCATTCGTTTTATGTCCATTCCTTCGTGCTTCCAAATGTAATTTGTTCGGTAGTATTCTATACAAGATTCCTTTGTTTTAGGATGTTAAGTTTTAAAGTGAGGAAAATGTGTCAGGTCGGTAGAGAGATTACGAACACAGCTCAATTTATTTGGATACATTAAAGATGTACCCAAATACATCTATAATGATGCTTCAAGGAAAGATGAGAGTAGAAAACTTTTGGAAAGTGAACATCTAAGAAGCAAAATGAGTAAAACCGTTGTAGATAATAAAAACTCAAGTAGAGTTGGTGCCTTCTCGTTACGTAACATTCACAACGAATTTGTGATGGTTTCAACGCCGATAGTGATGCACAATTCTCAGTGTTCTGCCATGTGGCACTCTCATAAAACTTCTCCTTTTCGTTGCTAATCTTAGGCTTGAATGATTAGAGGTCTTCCTGGAGAGGGACTCATCTTATTACAATATTTCCCCTTCTTCTATATAGAGTGTGAAGGTTAAAACTACCTTGTCTTATTCTGGTTCATTGTCATACTTTTACCGCTAGTGGATAATTCCCCATAGGCTCTTGAATTCATCCCTCAAGGTCATTAATTTTTTTATGAAGTTGATGCACAATAGATATTTTCCAGAGTGAACGATCACAAACGGAGACGTCCATAACTTTATAGCTTTGTATGACAAGAACTATATTATACGATGTATTCTTCATAACTTCCTGTAAAATGATACCGTTTGATTTGTAAGAAAATAGGGAAAGGTTTCTAGCAAACCGAATGGAGGTGATATGTCATTCGAACATAAATAGTGTGTATCACTGTGCTATAATTTTCGTCGATATTTATTACCGTCTCGACGATTGATTGTCTGCAAGTAAGTCTTAGAGAGTACGCAAATTTCTTGCATAATAATTTAATATCATAGATGGCAGCAATTAAATTTTGGTAAATTGAAATGCGAATGAAATAAATAACTTTAATTCAATACAGAAAAGATTTCAACTGATGAATATCTTTCAAAATTATACTTGAAAGATGAAGTAATATTTTAAATGCTTTCTGAATACATTATGAGGTGTATTTTAATGCAGTTCTTTAAGAGTTTTCTAACATATAATCTTTAAGCACGTAATAAGTTACATAAGTGTAATTAAAGAAGAATAAAAAATTAAATAGAAAAGTATCAAATATAGGAGAGGTGAAATTCAATATTTAACATACACATACACATACTATATATATA
>NC_068982.1:117283639-117284123 GCF_001194135.2 Octopus bimaculoides
ATATATATATATATATATATGCATATATATATATGTGTGTACATATATGTATATATACATACATACATACATACATACATACATATATACATATATATACATATATATACATACATGCATACATACATGCACACACTTGCTATAATAAGAGTCATTGTTCCAAGACCACCAGTAACTCACTATTAAGATACACAGTGCAATGCAATGAAAACAGGAGAAACAGGCTTACCTAGCGTGGAATATATACGTAAGGAATGTATATTTCAATATCAATTGATTTCACCATCTGTATGACAAACATTCTTTGGGATTGTCAGTTGAAAATAACATTATACGACTTGCTATAATCGGAGCCATTGCTCCTAAACCACCAGTAATTCATTATATATTAATAGTGAGTTACATGCGGCTTTGAAGGAATGGCTCCGATTATAGCAAGTGGTGTTTATTTAAACATACATACACTTACACACACACACACACA
>NC_068982.1:117284167-117284691 GCF_001194135.2 Octopus bimaculoides
TATGTATATATATATATATATATATATATATATACGTAGTTTCACGTAGATATTCATCTAATATATATCGTGCTTACTATATACCTACATATGTATTCTATCTATCCATTAATCATCTATCTCATATGTATGTGTATGTATTTGCATGTTTGTATGTATGTGTATGTATGTGTGTGTATGTATGTGTGTATTTCTGTAAATTATATATTTCTATAAGCAAATTAATAGATTAAATGTAGGTATTGAACTCGCCTAATGGAAGTATCAAGAATATACTTTAAATTGATATATATCAAGAGGTTATGTATCCGGTGTAACAGTTTATATTTTAATGCGTGTAATATGAAATTGTTTTAATCGGAAGGACAGGCGAAATTATTTAAGTTATCTCATTGTACAGAAATTCTTTACCAAGTTTCTCTCTGACTGTGTGCCTCTCTTTGCATATCCATATATATATATATATATATATATGTGTGTGTGTATATATATATATATATAAAGGTATATATATATATATATAT
>NC_068982.1:117286209-117296246 GCF_001194135.2 Octopus bimaculoides
ATATATATATATATATATATATATATATATATATACACATATATATATACATTATATATGCATACATATGTATCTATATATATATATACTTTGGTACTGTGTGTGAAGGTGCATGGCCCTGTAGTTTAGCGTGTGGTGCTAACGAGCATGGGCTTATATTTTCGATTCGCAGACAAATGCGCTTTCTGTTCTTAAGCAAAGCACTTAATTTGACAGAAAAGAGGAGCTACATTCAGTTTTGAAAGTCTTGCAGATGTTAGCGTAAAGCTAAAGACCATCGAAAGAGATAGCTCCTGTAATTGGATAGGAGAAATTTAAATATATAGGTGCACGTGGTTCCGGGTTCACTCCCATTGCCTTGGTACCTTGGTAAAGTGTCTTTTAATATAGCCTCGACCCGGCCCACATCTTGTCAGATGATTTGGTAAACGGAAACTGAAAGAAGCCTGTTGTATATATACATATGTGTGTTTGTGTCTGTGACTCCCCCCGCCACCAGTTGATAACTAGTTTTGGTGTGTTTACGTTTCTATTATTCAGCGGTTCCAGAAAAGGTGTCGGTAGAGTAAATTCCATTCTTACAAAAAAAAAAACATAAATATTGGTGTCCATTCTTTTTTCTAAAATTCTTGAAGGTGATGTCCCAGCATGGCCGCTGTCTAATAGCTGAAACAATTAAAAAGAAGATACTACATTCGAGCTACAAGTTTAGAATTATACCCGTAATTATCAGGGCACTTAGATATGTAACGTACTTCTTCACCATACTTGAGAAATTAAGGTGAAAAGAGGAAGCTAATTAGAAGACTTCAGATGCAAGCCATCAACAGAAGAGCGAATACATATAATTCTTGCCATAAACTTATTATATAAATAGCTATGCGAATGTCTAGATAGCTTGCATACCCTTCAGCAAATCACTATAGGAAATCGATGGACCTACGCGATATACCTAAATATTTTGCATGAACATCAGTCATAAGGTGTTTCTGATGCACACATCCAGTATGGTGTGATCAACTAAGTCGCTATAAGCTGAAGAATATCCGTTAGCTGTATTTCCGTGGGGATATTCCCTACTTCTGGGCCGGGTAATCATGGTGCTATTTTTTTTGGAACAGGTTATGAAATTCGAAGACTCTCAGATGATAATTACAATAACAACAAAATAATACTCCTTTCTACTAAAGGTACGAGGTCTGACATTTAGGGGGAGCGTACAGTCGCTTGCATTGCCACATGTACCCAACTGGTACTTATTTTATCGACATCGAACAGATGGAATGCGAAGTCGACCTCGGCGGAATTTGAACTGAAAACGTAAAAACAGGCGAAATGCTGCTAAGCGTAAAGCCGTTTAAAAAATAATAAGCCTTTTGCTGCGATTTCCAGCCACGTGGCAATCCTAATGTAATACAAACGTGTATATACTCTCGCACACAGATACTTATGGAATATATACGTGTATAAATATTTTTCATACACATACACACCCACACACAAACATATATATATGCATACTTACATATCCAAATGCATATATATATATATATATATATATATATATATATATATATATATATCTATTAGTATGCTAGCTTATAATTGTATTATCATTATTAGCTTATAATTATATTAAGGGTGAGGTAAGCCCCACCAACAAACTAGAAATATACGCCAAATGGCTCTGAAACCACATATATTCTCCATTAGCACATGTTGTTAGCGGGCATATGAAAAAATAAATGAGATTTAAAAAAAAATTAATTAATTGTAGATTGATTCCTGGATTAGGGTTGCAAAACCGCTTTTTGTCTTCAATACAATTTTCCAAAGTATATAGATGCAAATATTTATACTTATCCCTATGAACCACGTATCTTCACTATCATATGCATACATTTACATGCAGACACTAGTTAAATCTAATTATTTTTACCTGAACTACGTGCTTTTATTATCAAAATAATATCGCAACGAATACGTTTTGATCAGGAGCAAAAAATAAAATTTTGCACAAAATTAAGTATAAAACCTCTTTAATGAGTTTATGAAGTGGCCAGCGTTGAACAAAAACCTTACAGGTAACAATTTAAACTGACTTATGATTATATAATTTAATTATATCTAGGGTGCCGATAAACCCCACCAACACGCTAAAAATATACGTTAAATTACTTTCAAAATTATATCTATACTCCGTTAGCATAGTTTGTAAGATGAAAAAAAAAAAAAAAAGATTCTTTTCCATAAATTGGTTAATTGTAGATCGATTTCTGGCATAGGGTTGTAAAATACTTTGCTTTCTCCAGTACAATATGCCAAAGTATATAGATGCAAATATTTATACATACTCATACGAACAACATATCCGCACGATTATGTGCGTACATTCACTAGTTTAACCTATTTTTTCATCACAACTGAGTGATTTTATTATTAGATTAATATCGCAGATAATGCAATTCGATCAGGCGCAAAAAATATTTTTATACAAAATAAAGGATAAACCCACTTTAGTGATTTTAGCAATGATAAACCCCCGGGAAACGCTAGAAATAGACGCCAAATGGTTCTAAAAACACATCTATAAACAGAGTACAGATGTGGTTTTTAGAGTCATTTGGCGTCTTTTTCTAGCTTGTTGGTGTAGTTTATCGGCATCCTTAATATAATTATATTACTTAATTATAAATTAGTATAAACTGTTATCTGTATGGTTTTAAATTCACGCTGGCCACTTGATAAAATCATTAAAGTGGTTTTATCCTTAATTTTGTATAAAATATATATTTTTTGCTCTTGATCAATTTGCATTCGCTGCGATATTATCCTGATAATAAAGGGACATGGTTCAGATGAAAATAATTAGATTTAACTAGTGCATACATGTAAATATATGTATGTGATGGTGCGGATATATTATTCGCATGGGTACATTTAAATATTTGCATCTATATACTTTGGCATATTGTACTGAAGAAAGCAATGGGTTTTACAACCCGAAGCCAGAAATCGATCTGCTTTTAACGAATTAAAAAAAAAAATATTATTCATTTTTTTCCATCTGCTCGCTAACAACCTGTGCTAACGGAATAAAGATGTGGTTTTTAGAGCCATTTAGCGTCTATTTGTAACGTGTTGGAGAGGTGTATTCGCACCCTTAATATAATTATATTATATAATTATAGATTAGTATTTACTTGTAATGTTCTTTCTTTTTATTTCACGGTGGCCACTTGATAAAAGAATATTGAAGTGGTTTTATATTTAATTTTCTGTAATATGGGTATCTGTGTATTTGAATATTTGTGTGTAGTTGCCACTGTGTTCTAGTGTTTATATCATCTCCCCCCTCTCTCTCTCTCTCTCTCTCTCTCTCTCTCTCTGTATATATATATATATATATATTCTTTTATTTGTTTGTCATTTGACTGCGGCATCTTAAAGAAGTTTAGCCGAATAAATTGACCCAGGGACTTATACTTTGTAAGCCTAGTACTAATTATATTGGCCTGTTATGCCGAACTGCTAGGTTACAGGGACATAACACAACTTTGGTTGTCAGACGATGGTGGTGGACAAACACAGACACAAACACGCAAATAAATACATATATACATATATACATATATACAACAAGCTTCTCTCAGTTTCCGTCGAACAAATACACTCATAATACTTTTGTCGGTCCGATGCAATAGTAGAAGACACTTGTCCAAGGTGCCATGCATTGGGACTGCACCCGGAACCATGTGACTGGGAGGTAAGCTTCTTACGACACAGACACGCATGCGATTCTATATACATATATACATATATACATACTCCACACACATATATGTACTTGTATATCCAAGTAAATTCAGCTTATTTGTTCGGTCTCTACTCACTCACATAATTCTTATTCGAATTCCATGGACAAATTACTCTACATACGCTAATCTATGTTATATATTAAAATATATATTTTAATCTAATCCCCCAGCCACTTTATCTTATATATTTCTCATAGACTTCCTTATTGAATGACAGTGTATATCTATGATACTGGGTAAATAAATTACGTCGACATCCCTATAGCTTAACCATTTGCTCGTTATGTAGTAAAATGTGTCAAGGTGTTTACTTTGTGTAATAGGTAGAGACTGCGTACATCCTGTTTCCTAAATATTGATTTTTCAGTTAAAAGAAAGCAGAAATCTTGAAAGTGAAGACACTCTGCTTATTCATTATCGCTGCTGAGAGTGTTGAAATAAAATGTCATGACAGCAATATTTGTATTGTGAAATTAATGGCTCGTAATTAGAGATATTTTGGCATGAGTGTATGCCGCAGATTTTACAAGGGAATATGTGATCATCTACCTCAACAATTAGGGGATGTTTCGTTTTTTGAAATGTAATGTTCATCTCTTTCAAATTTAATCCATCCCAGATGTCTTCTTTCTGTTCTGATTTAAGAGACACAGGTTTAAAATCATCAAAATATATTTAAACGTTTCTTATTTCTTTTTATACAGCAAATCTTATGGCATAGTTATAGCATTATAGCATTCATGGTTAGGCCTGTAGAAATGGATCTTACAATGAGAACATTGAGCACAAACCAAATTACAGAGTGTAGTGGTAACAGTGCCTAACAGCGCCTTCAACAACTCTTTTCCTCATACACAATATTTAAACTACAGTTGTCTCAAAGGCGTTCATAAACAACTTAGCATTACTTCTCAGTTCTTCCACTCATAATAGATAATTTAAGGCCCACTCGCCACCTCTTTAGGTCTTGAAAACGTTTGTAGTACCGTGTGATATTATTTTCGAATGTTAATCTGCTATAAACCAGTGTACTTCATATCTATCGTCATACAGTGATTCTTGAAATTCTTTCATGTAATAGTACAGCAGTCATCCAAGTAATGGAAATACTGTCTACTTTACATCTCTGCACTCTTACACAGTTCTTTATTTCTGTGTTTCTTCCAACCCTTATTCTTATCAAATAGCATGACTTTCATGACAATCAAGATGGATCATACGACAAATCAGTATGTCAAAGTTTTTAAAACAAGAACAAGAGAGTAGACGAAGAAAGAGAATGGTAAATAGCTAAAGGATATAATGACAACAAAGTAAGAGTAGTAGGCGGAGAAACCTTATGAGAAACGAGTTAGAGCGGGATAATGTTATATACTTGAGTGTGGGAAATGGAAGGAAATTAGGAGAAATAAGGTGAGAAATACTTGTTTCTAATTTGTGCGCATGTTCAGAAGTTCTATGTCATAATAAAATACGTAAACTCCTGTACCTTAATGACATTTTATTCTTTCGACCCCAAAGGATGAAAAAAAGGGTCGAGCGCGGTAGAATTGAACTTTGATAGCAAAACGTTCTGTCAAAATACCACGAGATATTCTGTACATTATTTGTTCGACATTTGTACATTATTTTCTCTGCTCTAAAAGAAGGAAATGCCAAGTTGAACTCGGCAGGATTTCATCTCAGAGTGTAAAATGCCGCAAAAATAAAAAAAAAAAACAAAAACAAAGTAATCTTTTCGTAAGAAGTAATGTGTTACCAATCCATTGCTAATATGGTATAATAAGATATAATAATTCATTTACTTAAGTCTTCGATGTGACACTCACACTACTGCTTGACCTGCAAGAAGGAACAACTAATTTGTTTCTCAATTAAAGCTCCTTTTAAAATGTGAGATACATTGAATAATATAGTCCCATAATATATTGCCCGAGATAAAGAAGGAATAGCCATCGATGACATATATTCCATCGCATAATTGACCACTTTAGGCACATGGAGATCGCATCGTCTGACCAAGATACAATATTAATGTAGTGTTGTCTGTAACTTATGTCCATAATGGCCAACTTAATTCAATGTCATTTTGGTGTTAGCATCAGTTTCTGAAAATTTGATATTGCAGTAGAGATATAAAATAGATATAGCCGCAATGATAACAGAAGTACAAGCAACTGGATAAACGAGTATTAACATAATAACTTAGTGTATTAATTTCCTACATTTTAAAATTATCTAGCCGGAAAGAGATGTATAGTCTTTTTGCTCTTTGTAGGCAAATCAATATGTTTGATGTTCTGGCTGAACTTTTTCTCCATTAGGAAAACCATAGTTGATAGGTGAGTTCCTAAAGGTTTCATTTCTAGATTGAAATGACTCGCCAAAGCTTTTCCAGCTCACTAATGCTGTATATCATATCAATTAATCCTCGTCTAAGATCTCTATTCAAACACATTCCAGCCCTGATCATACCTTCATTATCTCAGACTTTATGGAATTCCATGTATTAAGGGAGTAAAGTGTAATTTGACAAAATTAGTTTGCTCTATCTAGCTAAGATGAACTCCGCTACATAATAGAAATTTTGTATTGTAGAGGTCATGCAGCTGATCAATACTGTAACATTTTCTGGTTTCCTATAGGGAAAGGCTAATAATTGTTCTACAGTATCGGTTATGATATACAGATTCACTGAAGGAACTTACAAATGGATATTTTATACATTGCAGAGGGGGTTTTAGCCGGTGAATAAATTTTGAATTATAAAATACTACTTCGATAATATATTTTATCATGTTTAACTCCAAGGTAACGCTCCTTTTGCTATACAGCGAAAGCTTACGAAGGTTTCTTTCATAGAATAGAATTTATCTCCGTATTTGTTGAATCTTCTATTAAGAAAGAATGTATTTCACTTAAATTACATTGTCAGTAGTCTGTGGTATTCAATTTCCCTCTTTTTAATGCTTCCATAATATATATTACTATGATCAACATACCATAACATCCACAACATATTTTAGGCTGATTTGAAATTGCCAACAAATAAAATTTAAGTGTTCATCATACATATTAACTCTCTATAGAAATTTAAACGTAATTGTAGATTAATGATTCTTCTGGTTTTTCTTAAGAACTTATTCCATTGGTCGTTAGGACAATAGCATATGTTTGAAATAATTCTTTTGTCATGATAGAATTTTAAAATGAAAGAAGAAATTAATCATTTCAATCGATAAAAGATTTCTACACAATAATCCTACTCATAGAAGCATAAAATCGATTTGTTAATAAGAAGTGAGGCAATAATATATTTTAAGCATCATTACAAATGAAAACGAAAGAATTCAAATTAAAAACAAGGTGATTAATTGGTTGATGTTATCAAGAGTATGCTACAAGTACAATGCAAGATAATGCAAATTATATTTGCAGCATTTAAGCATTATTGCATTTCACTTCTGTTCTACCTGAAAACTAGAATTCAAGGCGAACAAGCTACATTGCGTTTACTCCAAGTTCCAACACCTTATATGAAAAATAAATGAAATTTTTTTTCTCGAAACCCACTTATTGTACATTATAACTCAAAGTTACATGAAAAAGCGTAAATATGTTAAAGTATTCTTCAAAACAACTGCTATAAGTGAATATGTCAATCAATATATTAATAAACTGCAATAGCAGGCGTCATCGGTGTTTTTCAGGCATAATGCACTGATGCATTGTAAACAACGGTGCGATTTCAACGGTCTGATTTCAGGCATAATGCACTGCTGCATTGTAAACAAACGAACATTTAGAATATTGTGGGTAACTTTCTCCATAAATATTTATTATGATTGGAAATGGTTTTCTTTCTTTTTTTTATTGATTCGTTACATAAATCCAGATCGGAACACCTGCTAAAAGATGATGTACCACTTGTGTGACAACTTTATATTACTGTTCTACATTTGATTCCAGGTTCTTGGGTAAATTACAATCCCAAGTAAAACAAATGTGAGTATCTTCTCAAGTTTTGAATGAGGTAGTGTGACATCACAATTTCAAAAGAAAAGCAAGTTTACATGAAAATGGAAATCAAATCGCAAGATGGCTAATAGTGGATTCAAATTTTGCCTCACGGGCAGCTATTTTGGGGGAGGGGATAGGTCGATTTCATCAACCTCAGTGTTACACTGGTACTTATCTTATCGACCACAAAAGTATGGAAGGTAAAGTCGACCGCGATGGAATTTAAACTCAGAACGTAGAGACGGAGGAAATATCGCTAAGTATTTAGTCCAGAGCAATTACGATTCTGCCAGCTAGCCGCCTTACATGGTGGCTACTTTGAGTTATTTGCTATAGGATAAATTGTTTCCCTTGATTTTACAAGAATCAGGAACACAAGCAGGTGCATGATACATACTCACATACATACATACATACATGGTGGTTGTCTACTCCTTAAACAGAGTTTGACCACCTCCTGCACCTACACCTTAGCCCTTTCATGGCGTCTGATGTGGCTTTTTAAACCAGACAGTGTTTTGAAAAAACACCCACACAGATTGCACCTCTGATTTGCACTACCAATACCTGCAAGTAAGTTCTGCTCATTGTGGATCCTAACATGTCTTTTAAGACCCCCATTGGATTTGCAAACCCTCTGGCACACACCACATTCAAACGTGTGCACAGACATATAATCATACACACATACATGCATGCATTCATGCATACATATATGCTTGCATGCATACATAGATGCATACATACATACATACATACATACACACACACATACATACATACATACATACATACATATATACATACACATACACATATATCAATTTAAGTATATGTTTAGATTCACTGATCAGATTAAGCAGCATTTGTAGCGTTTGTGGCGGTTGAGATCGGGCTTCCGTAACGATTTAAAAAGGTTGGTGTAGAAGGTTTTGCATACTTAGTCTGCCTCCTTTTTTCTCTGTGACTGTGAGCCTATCCTTACTCTTCAGCGCGTACCCTCTGACCTGTAGAATGTCAGCCCTCTCCTGTATCTTTTTAAGCCTTTCCTTTCTTTTGCAGCCTGTATCAATTTATTAGATGTGGTCTAATTTCTTTGAAGTAAAATGATATATTCCAAGTGATTTTTCACGTGCAATTTCATCGTTTTTTGTTTCTCTAGCATTTTCTGATGAAAACAGACAAAGTTCCTGGGAAAGATAGCATTGCAACAGAAATGTTAAGTTTTGGCGTTGAAGAGTTGCGGAAAATTCTCGTTCTACGTACGCTTGAATCGTTATCAAGCAGCAGATATAGCTCTGCTATCACGACCAATAAAGGATCCAATAGAGAATGGTGTAAGGAAATGAAATACCATTGGTTTAAAGCTCTTTAGCTCATGTCTAAAAATGTCCACGAAGGACGTCTACTGGACCGGCGTGCGGACCGATGGAAACAACAAACATACCGATTCGCAGCAGATATCGTCCTCATTACTGAGACCACAAACAAACCGCAGAACATGTTGATAGAGCTGATCACTTAGAGTTTAGCAGTAGATCTTCAAATGAAATACGACGTAGTACAAGGGAGAATAAAGGAAGGAAGCGATGAAATGGAGGAGGCAAAGGTGTACGTCTACTTAACGCCGAGGTATGGATTCTGAAATCTCAAAGAGAAAAAAGGCAGTGTGAAAGGCAATTACTTCAATAAAGGATATGTTTCACAGGAAGCTTGACAATACAATACTTAACAGAGTCTTCATTAACACCGTATTATCTACGCAATAAGACGTGGGTTACTACAAAGAGGATACAACATTGACTGGCTACGATGCAAAGGACCATAGAAAAGTTCATGCTAGGCGCATAGCTAATCCGGAGTGAGATAATTTGTTAACCAAGCGGTATGATTGATGTGATCGCAGAGTATCGAAAGCACAAGTTCCGCTTGACTGATATATCCCAATGTTCCCAGGCAGCAGGTGGATTGCAGTCAATGGTATCCAAGGGATCGGAAGAGGCCACATAGAAGACCTCCACGTCGATGGGAAGAGGATTTAATCAGGAAATTTGGGTTGAAATGGAAAGTTGTGGCCTAATCTAGACAAAATTTGAAGCGCATTATGACCAGCAGTGTATAACGGTGTCATATACGTGCATACAATTATATATGTATATACATATATAATATATATATATATATATATATATATATATA
>NC_068982.1:117296419-117298280 GCF_001194135.2 Octopus bimaculoides
ATCTTATATATATATATATATATATATTTATATGCATTCATACATACATATATGCATACATACATACATACATACATATATACATACATATGTTAGATAATTTTGTGCAAAATGTATTGAATAAGTTCGGAGGAAACAAACCAGAAGCCGCTTTTTCTTCTAGTTGACTTAATGTTGACCTAGTATTTGCAGAGACACATCAAAATCACGTGACATCTATATTCGCTCTCTATGTCCCATTAGTTTGGACGTCATATATTATCGACTGTGTGAAAGTACAAAATATCGTAGTTATTGACTTTCTTTTTTTTTTTCCAAAGCACGTAACTAATATAACAGTGCGTGTTTTGTCCGCAGTTTCGGTGATCTGTTATAAGTTTCACACTGATCTTTAGATATATAATAACATTCTTTAAAAAAAAAAAATTGAAAAGCATGAGTAAATATTTTACATAAATTCCGTTGACGTGTATGACAAAGTAGAAAAATAACATCCATTTGTTTATAGCTGTATAAATCACTTTGTGTTCACGTCATTTAATCGTAAATTTGAAGTGATCGCACCATGGATACCTTATAACCATGCCACTAGTGATATGCATTATACGAATACTGAATGTTTAATAAATATTCCCTGAGCGCACTTTTTTCATCTTAAAACCACAGCAAGTATTTCCTACTATCTAATTCTAATATTAATAACTATTTTTGTCTGTTTTTACTTATTTTCTACCTCACATTTAATACATGCTAACGAATATTAGTTCAACACTTGTTTAAGTTAACAATCCAGCAGCGTTTTATATGTCATTTTCTGTAGTTTAACTTCATTGTCATGTATTAATTTTTTGTTTAAATATACACCACACTAGGTATTGTTTCTAACTGACAAGTTATATCTTAATTCAAATATGGCCATGCCTTTCCATTTGGCATTTCTATACAATATTTTCCCGACACGACTTATCTCGAGTATGAATTTTTAATCTCCTTACTCATCAATAGAGGGAACGTCTTTAAAAACTCTTTCCCTTATATTTTCAAATAACCGCTATAGCCTTTAGTTTTAGTTAATACCTAACTGGACTCAGATATATCATTCTTTCTAATAAGGATAAATATGAATCTCTTAGATCCTGATCTGCTTTTACCTTTCTCAACGACTTTGTAAAAAAAATAATCATACTTCTTCCACTGAAGAGTATTGTGATATATAATTAATTTAATTTAATTTAATTTAATCTAATTAATTTAATTAATTCTATTCAACCATGAATTTGCATGATTTTTATATCGCGGCACGAAACGATCGTCTGCATGAATTCAAATTCCGATATACATTTTAACATCTCTTCTCCATATAAATTCACAACACACCCTATACAAGTATTATTTTCATATTCGTAATTTTACGCCAGTAAGCTACCAGCAAAATATGAAGAATCTATATTAGAAATATTTTCTTTGGAAACTTCCAAATTAAAGGACCGAACTTAATTCAACCTACCCCCCCCCATATATATATATATACATGTATATATGTCTAGTAGAACAGATTCGATCTACAGAATCTGAATACAGAAAACGCATTGTAGTGCTGAAATGATTTGAACTTATACACTTTCGATCTTGACCTTCCCTTCTTACATGGATAAGTCTATATATGTTCTATACATCATCTCGTAAGAGTTCTATTTGTTTGTTTGCATCATTCTTTGTCTGTCTGTCTCTCTCTGTGTATATATGTACATACATACAGTTTCATCTCTGTCTCCCTCTCTCTTTCTCTCTCTCTCTCTCTCTCTCTCTCTCTCTCTCTCTCTCTATATATATATATATATATATATATATATATATATAT
>NC_068982.1:117298980-117316727 GCF_001194135.2 Octopus bimaculoides
ACGTTCTTCCGATCTAGTGGCTATATATTGGAAATACACCGGCCCAATGGTTTCCCTTTATGGCAGAATTTATAGTCAAGAATATTTAAGCATTTTATCTGATTAAATTCATCCTATGTTTGTGCAACTGTTTCCGGAAGAAATCTTTTAGGTTGATAATACATCAATTTACACAGCTAGAGCTGTTACTGAATGGCACGAGGAGCATTCTAGTGAAGTTGAACATCATATCTGGCCACAACAGCCCCCAGATCTCAATATTATTGAAAATTTATGGTGTATTTTAGAAAACCATGTAAGGAGCCGATGTCCTCCACCATCATCGCTACAAGAACTGGAGACTGTTTTAGTTGAAGAGGGGACAAAAATTCCATTGGAAACAATTCAATCTTTGTACGGGTCCATATCTCGTAGAATTCAAGTTGTAACTACTGCCAAAGGTTGTCCTACCCCATATTGAAATAAATTTGTTCGAAATTTTAAGGTGTTTCCATTATTTTGTATGTATGTATGTATGTATGTGTGTGTGTTTGTGTGTGTGTGTGTATGTGTATGTGTGTGTATATCAGTTACGTACCTATGTGTTTTATCTTTTATCTCTTACATGTTTCAGTCATTAGACTGCGGCCGTGGTGGAGCACTCCCTTGAAAACTTTTTAGTCGAATGGACGAGGCCAGTACTTTCTTTTCAGGCTTGGTACTATTTCCCATATTGTTTTGCCGAACCCCTACTTTACGGGATGTAAATACACCAAAGCGGGATGTGAAGCCGGAAACAAATGTGGTTGGGAAGCAAATTTACTACCACACAATCACGCCTGCGTCTATACATGTATTCTTAATGTCGTTGCGTTCTACGCTTCCTGTTTTTCTATAAAATCTTTTCTCTGCTACAGTGTCCGGTCTCTCTTTCTCTTTCCTCTCCCTTCTATCTCTCTCCCCTTCTCTCTCCATCTTTTCTATTTCACCCCATTTCTTTTTCTCTCTCCCTTTTATCCCTCACCCTTTCCTTCTTTCTTTTTCTCTTCATGGCAACGTGACTTGCATGTTCAATAGACTTTCTCATATCTGTACACTCTTAACCTCCTATCAGCTGCATTTAACACTCATTCTTTATCAATTCTCTCACTTTCATCTCTTGGGCTTCGAACAAAGACAAACACACAACCACCTGAATGAATATTACATGATGTATTATTCCTTTATAAAATTAAATCTTTCGCTGTATGTGGTTTAGGAAATTTATTTCATCCGATTTATTTGAAAGAGAAAATACTACTTTTGTGATTCTGCTTTTTTGTGCTTTACATTTGATTTAGGTAATTTAGTTTCTAAATATTTATGAAGTCTATGGTTCATTTTATATTTGATTATACTTGATACCGTCCTGTAGGTTACTAATTCCTCAGTGATATTCTGATGACTGATTCCCTAATTGAGTAATATTTGACTCATCTGTCCGTTTCCAAAATAAGAAGTAACATTATATATGTAAAATGTCTGACGTTTCTGTCGAGATTGTGCCATAATGTAACAGACAGTCTTCGTTTCAAAATGCAATATAGAAATTTTAGCGTATGTCTATATCTTTATTTATATATGTGAATCTTTCGATTCACAAGATAATATTAGAATATTAGAATATTCTATGTTAGAATATAATATAAACGTATCTTTTACACAAGTATATTCCTCAAAATATTTTTCCTATTTTGAGTACCCACTACGGTTAAAGAAACGTATATGAATGAGAGTTTTGTCTTCAATATCTTTAAGTCAAAATATTGCTGAGTAAAACGTTCGTAATTTCTGCCAGTTGCTGATCGCACCACAAGATTTTGAAAACAAAGGATGTATTAACCTTAAATGAGATAAGTATCTGAGCATGGTAGTATCTAAAGATCATCCTTCTATGTCGTCATATCAATGCCCTAATAAAAAAATAAATTGCTGCAAGCTGCAACGAAGATACATTGGAAGGCAGGCTTAATTCAAAATATAAATGCGTAATCTTCTTTCTTTAGTGGCTATAAAAAAACAATACGAGGAAATAAATTTCGACGATGGACCTTGTATCAGAAAATCGTTTTTATAACATCACAGATGAAAGTTATATAACAATGTTTTGAATATATTTTTACCGAGATAAAATGCATTGATTCCTGCAAAATCTGTATTATACTCTACGAAGTGTGATCAAATTTTATGGGGACTTATGCCATCAAAAGGAAAGTAAAACATATCAATTCAGGATTTAATCTCATTCGAAGTATCCCCCTTCTGAAGCCTCAGTTTTTATCCTTCGACGTTGCTATTGATGTAAACATTTTTGGAACTCTATTTTTGTGATAGCGAGCAGTTGTCTCGTCGTATTCTTTCGGATTTGCTTGACGCCTTGAAATCTTATTGGAGGTCTTCCACTGCGAATACTGAGCCTCAGTTTCGGGGTCATAGCCATAGACCCTTGATTCGTCACCTGGTATGAACGCTTTCGAAACGTTTTCTTTCTCCACGGAAAATTCAAGGGGAACCTGCGCAGCTGCAACCTAATCTTCTTTGTAGACGACCACACTCTTCACGAAACTGAGCGACAACGTTACAAAGTACTGTGCATGCGCGACAGAGTTAAACGTCAAGTTGTGCTAAGCGGCTTCACTCTGCGTAATTTAGCTCCGTTACATTAGCAAACGATTTTCAATCAGATATCGTATCTTATAATGCAGGAACTTAATATTGGTCTCATAACTGTTCACAGAAAAGCGAACAAAATTAAAACAAGCAATATATTCCTATGTCCCGCTGAACACTATGATACTTATTCCAACCCCGAAGATATATCAATGTTATGGAAGTTGCTCCTCTCCACAACGCTTGACAATTTATGTTGTTTTGCTTACGACGGTGCGGCTTAGTATTTTGGCATTAGAAGCCAAGAGAATAGTCTTTTCTACTCTAGGCACAAGGCTTGAAATTTTTGGGGAGGAGGCCACTCGGTTTGACTGATCCCAGTACGTAACTGATACTTACGTTATCGAACTCGAAAGGATGAAAGGCAAAGTCGACCTTGGCGCAATTTGAACTAATAATGTAAAGACAGACGAAATACCACTAAGTATTTCGCCCGGCGTAGTAACGATTCTGCCAGCTCGCCGTCTTGCTAAGAGAATATTACTGTAAAAAATGTAGTACTGGGATCGATTCTTTTGACTAGGACATTTCATGGAAGTGTCAGAGCAAGGATTCAGTCCAAAAACTGAAGAAAAAAAAAAGAGATGAAGAAGACAACTTAAGGAAATATCGATATATAAATGTATAATATCGTGTTCTACTTGCTTCAGCCTTTAGACTGCTGTGATACTGGGTTACCGCCTTCCAGAATTATATACATAGATACTTACATGCACACATAAATACGTACGTACGTACGTACGTACCTACCTACCTACCTACCTACCTACCTACCTACCTACCTACCTACCTACCTTCCTACCTACCTACCTACCTACCTACCTACCTACCTACCTACATGCATACATGCATACATATATACATACATACATACATACACATACATACATACACACATTCATACATATATACATACATACATACATACATGCATACACACATACATACATACATACATACATACATACATATGTGTGTGTGTGCAAGTGTGTATTTTTTGACAAAGTCATGGGAAAGCAGCTCTTGTTTATTATGACATAAAACTTACAGTCAAAACAATATCAGTGATGTTGAAATGCTTGTTACTTGAATCTACTATGGCAACCGAGAGAGTAGCAAACTGTTGCACAAGCCTTTGTTATTTCAATCCAGTGATGAACGGATGGCTCACAATAATTTCATTTCATGGATATCATACATGCGCATGGATGAAAGTAAACCAGCACATTCAGATTGAATGTAAGACAGATATCATCTGAGAAGATGAAGCAATATTCTTGCTCGTCTAAAGAATAACATTTATATTCCCTTTCTCAAAAGATGCACCAGATAAGCCAAAGTATATACTAAATCAAACATTAGTTAACCATGTATTCGCAATTAAATTATTGCCTGGCTTTATGAACAAAGCCACAAACTAATGTTAAATCTTTTTAGACAGGTATACCCTTGAACGAGGAAATAAAAAAATATCGACACAACGCGTGCCACAAAGTCCCCTCAGTTTCATCTGAGAGACGTTATTCAGTGACATAAAGCAGCAGTGATTAGCATATTCACGTTCAAATCTTTCGGAGGATTTTAAGATTGAATACATATGTCATCGTTCTTATTCTCGCACTTCTTCTTGTGCATGTCAATTTATGCTAAGACTTTTTTTTATCAGAATATAATTTCATTTAGTTCTCGGGATATATAATGTTGGTTTCTAGAGATTGTCAAGTAAAAGATGTTTATGTTTGGTTTTTGTAGAGACGAATTTACCACGTGTCCAAATATCATAATCGGCAAAATGTACAGCCAATTAGGAAGGACCATATAGTTCGAAACTTGTAGGATTTTCTTTCTTTAGACCGTACTTTTCTGTTAACGTCGTCAGTAAAAGCCAGGAAAATTATTATCAGACATGGAATTGCACAAATGATATATTGGGAAAGTAATGTGGAGGATAGTTAAGGCGAGATCGAAAAGATGAGATAAAATTTAGATGATAAAATGCTCAGCTGTAGCTACCGCTGAAGATACGGAATTATTTCATGGTTCATTAGTGAATGCTTCTTAGTATACTTCGATTTCTTCCAAAATCTTCTACTATTGTAGCAGATATGAAGCAGACATAATCAAAGCTTGAATCCTCTTGTTGTTAGTCCTAAATTAGGATTCGCTATTTCTATTAAGTAAGAGCCACAGTGTAGATAATGCCATATTCATCTACCAAGGGAATAATATGAAATCTCTTAAAAGCTGCCAAATCCTATAAACGTTTATTTTTAATGTTTATTTTCTTTTTAATGTTTTTTTTCTTCTTTTTTCGTTTTTCCTCTTATTTTTTCAAATGGAATTTTACGGAAGTGCACCAAGTTCATTGCTTGAAATTTCGTTCTACTAATTTTTGCGGAAGGAATGCTATTAATTTCTTCATGCCGACGTAACTAATCAAGGAGATTCTATCGCCATTAAAACAAGTCCTCAAAGATGGTATCTCAGCATTAATAAACCATTAAGTTTTTCATTTAATTCGATATCAATTTTAGAATTGGTAAAACATAATTATTTCATATTGCTATTTCTTGCATCAAGCAATGTGTAGCAACAACTTAACAACAGAATAATTTCTGTACCGGAGTTGTTTATCATAAATGCAAACATAGTGTTGTAATCAATGATTCATATGCATGCACATGCACACATATACATGCATACACAAGTAAAAATATATTTCGGAATTCAGAATTATTCCTAACTACTACTACTACTACTACTACTACTACTACTACTACTACTACTACTACTACTGATGCTACTGTTGCCCTTGCTAATGCTGCTAATGCTGCTGCTATTGTAGCTGCTGTAAATAACAACAGAATGATTTCTTGGCCGTGAGAATGTAAATACATAATATGAAGGTGACATAGGAGAAGGTTGCATAACACATGAAGTTTACAACAAATTTGAATGTTTGCATATTACTGGAAAGTAACAACAGTTTAAAATGTAATTTATAAAAGCACCCAACCTAAAAATAGAAACGAAACCATCACTTCAGTAGTATTAGGATACAACTCAGATTATTTTTGCTCCGGATATCTCTTTGTCTCTCCTGAGAAACACCTAACTGGTAGGATCGACATTATCAAACCTCTTTTCATTGACTCTGACAAATTCGCACTTCATAACCGATATGTTTTGGCAAATTGCAAAATATACATTATCTGGGATGGGAGGACGTTAATAGCTGTTTATAAGTCTATTGGCAGCGTCTTTCTAAAAGAATCTATCTTATAAATTTTTACTTCTCGGGAAACAATTTTATAGAAAATGCTATGCAAGCCTCAATTAATCGTATGTCATTCGGTACCGTGCTGCAATTACGTCCTCCAGTAAAGTGTGCGTATCATTGGACAATTTCTCACCAAGATCCTACTACTTTTTTTCTCGTATAATACAGTGCCAGCCTGAAACAGGATTGAAGTTCTCGAACGCTGTCCACCCCCACATATTCTACACACCACATACATGGTTCTATATGTCTTACGTGGGTCGAAAGTACAGATCTCTTACTAGCTATCGGTCACGACACATTATAAATTTGAAGTCTGTAAAACACCCCCAGTTATTAACAAGACAGAGGCATGCCATTCTCCTCTCTTTCCTTTCTTTAATAGCAAAAGTTATATTGGCAAAGAGATACTCTCTTTCGACAAAAGCCGTCCAGATGTGTTCTCTACTGGAATTGTTGCAAATATCTAGCGATCTTCACGTTCTGCATTATTATTAGATTTTGAGTTGTTTATATTCTTGATCTTATTACACTTAAAAGCGACTTTTTCACCATGATATTTGCTTGCTTTTTAATAGATAGCTGTGATTGCTTGCATTTCGTCGCTGTTTAATCCCTCGTGTGGAATGTATATTTGTAAATAATTTTCTAAAGTCGTGTTCGTTCCTGACACTTCCTGAAGACGCCTCTGTTGCGATTTCTCACCAGTAATACTACAACCCTCATTGAAACAACTGTATGGTCCACTTATCACATATATGGTGAAGTTGAAATGCAAACGTCCACATGCAATTAAACGATAATGTGGAAGTCAAAATTTACTACTTCTCTTAAATGAGCATGAGTCTTACTAATGACGTATGCTTTTGCTTAATATTCCAGAACGAAAATGGAAATAAAATATTCTTTTAAACTTGAAACCTGCGTAGAATTACGTCTTTATCCTGGAATCATTCAATAGCTACATGATTTGGGAAACGGGTATGGTTAGAAAAATAATCTTCTTTCAATGGATGGTATAAAGGTTTATGTGAAAAATCAGTAACTGCTTGATAGTCTTGTACATACTGGTCACATTTTCTCAAATGACGTCGGTATTGAATTTGGAATCGAAATTCTATACCCACATTTTGAAAATTAAATGAGGAAAATTTGAAGGAATTTGAAGGAATTTAAATGTCAACAGAGAAAACAATGAAAGGACAGTTGTATAAGTATTTGGGCACACAGGAAGCATATGATATAAAACACGGAGAAATGAAACAAATTACCAGTAGAAAGTGTATACGGTGAGTGAGAAAATTACTACAGTCTAAGCTGAATTCAAAAGAAACCGTTGCACGGTTAATTTTGGAAAGTCACTGAGGATGTTATGTGGAATAAAATCCTGGGCTTGGTTTAAAAAAGGGCAATTAAAAAAAAGAAATAGAGTGCCTAATTCTAGCAGCCCAGAACCAAGCGATAAAAACAACTTGAGAAAAATATATGTGCGAAGAACGTGTCAGAAAAATGTAGAGTGTCTGGAACTTGTAATGAGGCAATCACACACATTGTTGCAGAATGTCCCAAGGTGATACAGGAGGAATATAGGGAATGGGAGCATGACCAAATTGTAATAGGTTCACACTGATACCTTTGCTAGAAATGGGGGATTTGAAGCTGGAGTTACATTGCATGATCAACAGGTCGAAATTGTGGTGGATTGCAGAAATGTAAAATTTCGTAGGACTTTCCTAATCAAACGGACAAGAAGCTAGAAAATGACGGACCAGACATGGAATAATAGACAAGTAAAAGTGAAGTTGCTTATTAATTGATCCATCATGTCCGTTTGATTCCAGGAGCGTAAATAAGATGATGAAATTCAAAAAATTACAATCCCTTAAGATTTGAAATTGCAAGAATTTGGAGTATGAAAACTGTAAAGGTTGTACTGAAAATAATTGGTGAATTGGGAATTATAGTCAAATGGTTGGTGAAGATTAAAATAGAATGTCCTTAAGAAGTTCTACAGAATCTTTGTCTGTTAGGGACAGAAAAGTACATCAAGAAGGTTCTCCAACAAACTAGCATGAATGGTGCATGAGGGACCTCTGACAGATTCTGTAGAGAAAGACACCTCAGCGGACACCTTATCAGGATTTAGAATAACACTTATTCAAGAGAAATATTGGTATATCATATTGATACCAGTGAAAGTCTACCATATCCTAGAAAAAAAAAACAGACAGAAGAAACAATCAACGCGGGAAAAAGCAGGAAATTTGTCAGAAAACGAAGCCGTTTACTACAAGTCCCTGTGCAATACAAATATAGACCGTTGAGAAAAACTGTAGTCATCCTAGATCGTCGTGACAATCGAGTAACCAGATGATTTGTGGTGTTAGAAGATAAAGAAAATAATCCTGATCAGTCTTATAATCAAGTAAGCAGAAAGATACGATATTTACATTATTTACATTTGGCGGATATTTGTCCTCATCTTTTTTGTTGTTAATACAACGTTTAGGCTGATATACCCTCAAACCTTCATCAGGTGTCTTGGTGAAATTTCGAACCTGGGTTTTCAGTCCCAAGGTCTTCTTCTCCTCCTCCTCCTTCTTCTTCTTCTTCTTCTTCTTCTTCTTCTTCTTCTTCTTCTTCTTCTTCTTCTTCTTCTTCTTCTTCTTCTTCTTCTTCTTCTTCTTCTTCTTCTTCTTCTTCTTCTTCTTCTTCTTCTTCTTCTTCTTCTTCTTCTTCTTATTATTATTATTATTATTATCATCATCATCATCATTGCGATTGCACAGCTTCTAATGCTGGAGATGTACTATGGTGTCAGCTCTTCACTACCAGTGAACTAAGGTAACACCTTTTATTTATCGAGCACCTTCATATCAGCTGAAACGTTGTCTTAACAACAAACAAGATGTAGACAAATATCCGTCAAATGTAAATAATGTAAATAATGTAAATAATTACCAATCTCTTAAATATAAAAGAAAGATACGGTCAATCTTTTAAATACATGAGCAACAATTACTTGCAGAATTGCTGAGAGAAAGGAAGGAAAGCGTGGCTACTTCCAGTTAAAGTTGTCTATAGATTATTTCAAGTCTAATCGGTATGGGGAATAGTTACAACTCGTGGGATGAGAGATGCCTGCGAAAAATATCTCTGAGCAGAATGAGCAAGTGAGAAGTGTTTGTTGATGCTTAGGGCGCAAGAGAGAAGAGCTAATCAGAAACCCTGAGGGACATGATGGTGATAATTTGGACACCAACTGCGAACGTTATGGTTTAAGTTTGGAGACCAAATCATGAAATCCAGCTCTCCTGGTCAAAAATACATTCACCGAGAATGAGTGAATGAGAAACACCAGCTAGGAGTAATTACTTTCATTTTATTCCATTAGAGGATAAATTTATTTGTATATCTAATAGATTGTGTTATTTAAGTCCAGTAGTGACTAGATGTTCGTGATAATTTTACATAATTTTAAGTACTGAGACATCTGCATGAATAAGGTGTGAGTACTTTCACAGACGCACACCTAATAAACAAAAGTTGTTCAACTAAAGTCTTATTATTTCCATTAGTTTATTTTCTAAGCGCCGAATTTACAAATTCTGCAGTTAGCGCTTCGTATACTGAAGCTTTCATGTAAATAATTCTAAGCTGCTTTCTTGTGTACGGCAAACATGGGCAGATATTCTGGTATAATGAAACATTTTAGCTATTGTTGACTTCATTTTTCAAAAACGCTATGGAATGTTCCATCGTGTATATAGCGAATTCATCCAGTATTATATTTATTCTATACCCTCTCAAAATTTCTGCTAGGTGTTACCCATTGCAGTGCGGCTTGGCCTAACGGCCTTTAACGTTTGTCTTCGCCGTTTGTTTACTCTGTACGTCCACTCTGTTGCTGTGTGTTCGTTCGAAGCCCTAACTCTCCACAAAGTTTATATATTCTAAATTTCTGGAAACTGCCGAAATAGGGAGTAATAAACAGTCGACAACTGAGAAGGAGTCAGACTTCTCTTGTTTTTTTCTTTTTTTTGTCCCGTACTTGTCTCCCGTTATGTGTTGACATGTTTTTTGCTCGTTGTTGATGTCCTGTTTTTATTGTGCATTTTTTTGTATTTTATCCTGTACTTGTCTTTCGCGTGTTTACGTGTTTTTTGCTCGTTGGTGTTGTCCTGTACTTAATGTGTATTATACATACATACATACACACACACACACAGATACACACACAAATACACACACACATATATATATCTTGATAGAGGAGAGAATTTATGTGTGTATATATATATATATATATATATGTGTGTGTGTGTGTGTGTGTGTGTGTGTGTGTGCGTGTATGTGTGTGTTGTAGTTGTCGAGTGTGTGCGTTCTACCAATTTATATATAATAATTTTCAGTAAGATAGTAAACAAAATTGAGCTATAGAATTTATTAATGGTCATCGTGTAAATAAAACATAAAAGGTTGAGTGATATTTAAATCTGTTAATGATATATACTTTGTATATCATTGAAGCTGGTTTTTTTGTTTGTTGTTATTTGGATACTCATTTGAAGATAAGTCCGTACGACGACCATTCGCTTGTAGAAAACAATGAAACTACTGTAAATAAAACAAACCATTAATAGAACTTCATTAAGGAAAGATAAAAACAAAATAGAAATGAAATAGTTTATTATTCTAAAGGATCAATGAAATGTAGAGTTTCTTTTAAATGAAGCCCGGTGTGATCGGTTTGTGGTCAGTTACGTCATTAATGAGATAAAAAGCTGAAATCTACTTCAGCAAAAATGATAAATAAATTATCTTCATGAAGAAAAGTTATATCTGTTTACATATTAAATTAGAAAATGGTTTTAATAATTACAGTTTTTACCTCATTACCAAATATTATGACATTATATCTTTCTACATACCACCAGCAATATTGCGTCAGATAGTTTTCTAAATTTCTAAAAGATAATTAACAATATTACGTAAATTTATTTAATCATTAACTGTTTTCATCGTGGTTCCTGCCAACTATTTCATGAAATATTTATTACAGGATAAAAGTAATTATGATTATTTATAAGAAATATTCCAGTGATTTTTTCCTCATAATTGATGCATCTTTTTATTTTCTAATATATATATTTATTCCTCTCATTAGTTTTTGTAAAGTTCTGTGTCCCCCAAATAAGGAGGCTATCAGGAGGTCTAGTTTATTACTGCTTTTGGTTTTCAGTTCAAACTAAACCAGGTCTTTCTTACCCTTGACATACATATCTGAGCATTTTAGTAGCAGGGAATAATTTGACGCGTTTGTCGGTTGTGTATTACAAGACGAATGTTCATGTAAAAATCTCCTTTTATATCGACACGGATAATACGGTGAGGTAGCATAAACTTCAGCACACCAGACACAATGATCAGTGGTATTTCGTCCGTCTTTACGTTCTGAGTTCAAATTCCGCATTGATCGACTTTGTCTTTCATCATTTTGAGGTTGATGAAATAAATACCAGTTGAGCACTGGAGTCAATGCCACCGACTTCACCCTCTCCTCAAAAACTGTTGGCTCTGTGCCAAGATTTGAAACTATTATATTGATACAGAGAGAATACTTGAAATAAATTTAATCACTATGTATAAAAATGTTGGCCATCTGCTTTAACACATATATTTTAGGTTAGTTTGTAAAAGGGAAAGTGTTCAATATTAGTGTATGACTGGAGAATTTCGATGACTGGGGCAAGGCCCATTCAAATATTAAATAATAGCGGGATCCGTGAATATTTTACGGAGTTAACGGTAAACCTATTGGTTTTTTTTTCTGAAAACTTTATCCAAAAAACCTCCTAACATAGCCTGTGTTGTGTTGTAGGGAAAGATCATTGCTCATCTCCTACTGATTAAAAAGTGGAAAAAAAATGGGAATTCTATGATTACTTAATGTACTTTATATCTACACTTTATATACTTTTATAGGTTAATACAGATCACTCATAAAATAAATATTTACCCTTATGTTCCAATTTCCCCCATCAACAAACAAAAAAAAAATGTCCCGTACGATACAGCCTTAAGTCAAATAGCATATATCTGACACGTAAAAAAGCGTGAATATTTCACGGAATTGCACTTATGCGCATGCGGTATTTGTTAGCTGATACCAGAAAAACCTAGTTCAATTTTTAAAAAAATACACTATTCACCATTCAATCACTACCGCCACCTTCACCACCACCAAATCCACCATAACCACCATCACAGCCACCACCACTGTGTCCCCTACCACCACCACCATATCTACCACCATCACCATGCCTATCACCACCACCATGTCCATCAACACCACCATGTCCACCATCATCATGTCCACCAACATCACCACCATCATATCCACCACAACTACCATGTCCACCACCATCACCACCACCACCACAACCACCATGTCCACCACCACCATGTTCCCCCAGCATCTCTCTTTCCAACTCTCACTCCCTCCTCTCTCTCTTTCTCCGCTCTCTGTTATTGTTTAACCTTACCATCAGAACATCACTCCTCTGCTATAATTATATTTTTAACTATTTTGCTCTATATCATTTCTACCGTCAACTAACTTTTTCAACCACGTAATAAATATTACATTCCTCCTACTTCACGTCATGGGCGCTTTTCTCTTCCGCTTTTTTTCTCTCTTCTTTTTCTCTCTGCCACTTTTCTCTGTCCCTCTTTCCTTTCTCCCTCTTTTTCTCTAATCACGTGAAAGCCTTACCGACGGGCTAAGTAGCATAATGACAAGCTAAACTATTAGATAATAAGGCTTGTCTCGTTAAAACGCACAAAGTAATATAATTCCATTTGATGGTTGAATAAATTTTTTCAACGTATTATTTGGAATATTTTATGGTTCTCAGTTTATGACAGTTAAGGACGTAATGATATTTCAACATCTTATCATATATAAATTTTATTATACATTTATTATACATGCGTATTGTTTGGCAATTGTTTCTTTTTTATTTTGAGGGCTAATTTCCATATTTGCACATTTTAGGACCGGTTCAGTGAAAAAGAAGAATGTAACGTAGTGGGGAAAACTTGGATACGTACTGACAACACATTTCTAGAAACTTGCGAAACTTGAAATTATTTTGCAATTGTTTCTTTTTGTTGTTGTTTCAGGGCGAATTTCCACGACATCATGGACAAAAACATCATAATTTATGGATTTGTTTCCTTTTCTACATACATATTTGGCTCGAGTTACAAGAGCAACTAAATAATGTGGATATTTTCATTGATTTTCCATCATTTCAGATACTTATAGAAAGGACTTATAATAGGCCTAGTATGTTATTTCAGATTGCAAGGAATAACAGCGATGTTTAGGACTTCTAATCAAATTCACCCTGAACAGTTTCCTCTTCATCTCTGGATACTGTATATAAATTTGAGGTCTATGTATCCTATTTTTGCTTGTCAGTTATCTCACCTAAAAGATTATTTCATGTTCTTTCGGAAATATATATGATTGTATGCGATAAGCAAATGAAATTTATGGAATTTTTTCCATTTTTTCCTTATGTAGAATAACGTATAGTAAGAGGCGATTTTCATTTATTTTTCCATCACATCAGACACTCATCAAGGTGCTGTAATAAACGACTCAGTATGCAACTTTTAGATTCAAGGGTAAAAGGGACAGATTTTGTGATCCTAGTGAAATTCACCCTCAAATAGTTTCTTCCTTGAAAATTCCGAACTCAATACTCAAGGTTCAAAAACTCAAATTGTCATAAAATGTCTTTAGATAAAATTTTCAACTTATTCATGACTCCTTTCTATCGCACATATATACATTTATTTGAGCAATTTAGAGTGAAAGAAACTTTAAACAAAGGTGACCCCCTCGATCCACTGTTTGGCTACGTCTCTACCATTCAACTTGGACCAACATTACAACCGAACAAATCATTCTAACTCGTCTCGCTACCTCATATCGGACAACACCCGAAACTGGAATCTAGTTTCTGACTACGAGGCTTGCATATACAATGCACAAAACGTACACAGTTTACATATGTGATATCCAGCCATTTTTATTGCTCTCTGTGCTACATTTGCAGTCGCGATGTATTATCCTAAGGAATTATTGAATTGTATAGAAAATAAGTCTACCTTTCTTGCGATACTGAAAAGCTATTAAGATAAATTGTGTGCATGTGTCAGATAATGCGAAAATTGTTCACTTGAATGTTTCTCGTCAAATCATGCTTATATATTGCTTATATTGTTATTATGAGTATAACTTTCGGAATTTAGAATATAAGCTGATTTATATTGAAAAGAATTCCAATCGCTGATATTTTGCTTTAATTATTTTTTTTACGTGTATCTAGTGTTAGACTATCCTATGTACCTTATATTTAAGAAGCCACATTGTTTTGATCGGCATAAAATACGTTGCAATTTGCTGCAAGTTGAGTGATCAAGAAATGAATCTCTCACTGAGCCGTATTTCGGTTCGTAATTGCAGCCCTGGCCATTGTGCTTAACTATGTGTTTTGTGGAAAATGTTAGACGATATATGAAGATTTATAAAGTAAGAAATTTTCATTGAAAATAAAACTAATGATTGTTATATAACATTGAACCAAAAACATATTTTATCTAGAAACTGTAATCCAATAAATTAACCTCAGCACTTCAAATAATTTTGCATTTTTACGACACAGGATGAAATTGAATAAAGTATGATTTGAACCTGATTGAACAAATTAAAATTAGAAATATTACTTACAAGCTAAATTAGTCTGCTTACGTTTCTTTGAGTTTCGTATGTTTATTACCTCCCATCGTTTGACCACGTCTTCACACTTCTTTTTCATAATTATTTTTAAGATAAAATAAATGGACATATTTTACTTATGATGAATGTATATTTATAATCTATGCTTTCATTTGAATCAATAAAACCCAATAATGTGAATGTGATCACGTAACAAACCGGACTGCTTAGACAATCATTCGCCAAAAAGATAAATACAACGATGCCATAAATTGTGTATTGTCAAAGAAATATTGATAAGTTAAACAAAAGTTATTATACATAACAGAAGTGCTATGAATTGACATAGTTAAAAAGAATAACATGTACTTGACATTAATATATCTCGATATGTTCGATAATGAAACAATCTAACATGCAAAATTTACTGAAGTCAGGTGATGATGATGATGGTGGTAATGACGATGATGATGACGATGATGAAGATCAGGAGGATGATGATGGTGAGGATGAGGATGATGATGAGGTTGATGATGATGATGATAAATTTGATACGAGAACGATAATATTGTATGGATGAGCAAGTTGATTATATGCAGCTCTATATTTCGCTGATATTTTGTATTATCGAGCCTCATTAGATAAAAAGCAAAGATTAACACGACGGCATCTGAGCTCAGCATGTTAAAAGCCAAAAAGAATCCCACTGTGCATTTTGAATCACGTTCTAAATAATAATAATGATGATGATGATAATAATAATAATAATAATAATAATAATAATAATAATAATAATAATAATGATAATTACTTCCATAAACTATTGTTCTAGCAGAAAATGTGTGTGTTGATGTCAAGAAAAAGAAACATAATGGGAGTGACCAAAGAAAAATCCTATGATACGAAAGATGGATCCAGCCAGAGTTAGATATCCTCTCGAAGGAAAGCTCTGTGTTAGACCGAAAAGAGAAAGTGGACTTTAAAAGCGTGCAAGAATATAGAGCACTGAAAAGGAAGTATAATATTGAATGAAAGGGCCTGAAAGTAGTAGTAGAAGAACTGAAACAACGCCTCGTTGCAAAGAAAGCAAAGATGGTAAGATACGACCAAAGAATAAAGGGTTATTACTAGAATTAGTTATTCAGAATAGATCAGAAGAGATTTTATAAAGAAATAAATGGAGAGTGTACAGATGAAATGTTGATACCAGACAACAATGAAAGTCAAAGGTTTTTTCGAGTGACATCTGGAGCAAAAATAATGAGCACAAGAAGAATACTGATTGGTTGCAATAACTGAAACAAACAGTAGTCTGTCCAAAACAGGCAGAACTAGTCCTTTCAGTTAGGGAAGTGAAGGAAATCAGCCAAAAAATGAGCAATTGGAAGGCCCTAGAACGCGGTGGGGTTCAAGGCTACAGGATCAAAAGATTTCGTGAACGTCATGCACGAATAGCTGCGAAATTCAACACCTTGTTAAATGCCCAACAAGTAACACCTGAGTGGCCGACATTGGGTAGGTCAGTGCCGTGCTTGAAAAACATTGAAAAAGGCAATAACTTAGACAATTACAGGCGGATAACCTTTTTGCCACTTATGTGGAAGTAATTGACTGGAATACTCGCAGAGTCAATGTACGAACATCTGGTAAAAAATGGAGTCCTGCCATATGAGCAGAAGGGTTGCAAGCGTAAGTGCAGAGGTACCAAGGATCAACTCCTGATGGACATAACTGTACTCAGAGACTGCAAGAGGAGGAAAAGTAACTCAGCCATGTCATGCATCGGAGGACATGAGCCGCAAGTGATAGAAATCAAACATCTAGTCAACATCAATGTGTTTGGAATGGTCACTATTGATGGCGACGTTATGCCGTCATTCATCTTCCCACACGGTCTCAGTCTCAACACGGATGCCCACATCAAGTGGCCGCAGGAGTTAGTGCTGTCTTGGGGCAAGAGTGTGCTGCTGGAATACCCTATGTCTGCTAACAGGACTCTGCACCATGCCACACAAACAGAAGCCAGTCATGGCTGTCGGACAATTTCTGTTACTGCATCAACCCCTAAAATCTGGCCTCTTAATTTCCCAGACTGCAATCACCTTGATTATCATGCCTGGGGCGCAGTTGTGCGAGAGACCAACAAAACTCCTTGAAACACTAAAGATGAACTGATGGCAACGATTATGGTAGTTTATTCACCACACCCTGTGTGTGTGTGTGTGTGTGGTTAAGTTGGTTATCTTGGTTAAGTTTTTTCTGCTATAGCCCAAGCGTGACCAAAGATTTTTGAACGGGCTTGTAAGATATTAACAGTGAAGAAGCCTGCCATATGTATATATATATAAGATAATAAGAGTGAAAAAACTACAGAAGGCTTGTGTTACATGGTTAAAGTGTATATTTAAATTATGTCAGAAATATGTTATAAAATTTTTTTGGTATATAAACATTGTATTTGGAGAAATAACCGGCTTCGTGTTGTCTTTTCAAATTTCTCTACTTCATTGTAATATGTATTCGCGCCCGTCTGAAAAGAAGAGTTCTAGATAGGGGGAGGTAATTAGGGATTTCTTCCGGTATAAGGGAGATAATCGAAATGTAGGAGGTGGTAGATTTTGATTAATTTACCATGGTTTTGTTCTATATTTTTTCCCTCTCACTGGGGTGATGGATTTCCTTATTTAAATGTGTTAGCAATGATTAAGTTTGGGTTTGTATTTTTGAATGAGGAAGGTTTCCTTATTTAATCTAATTTGTGTTTGTGTTCTAATGGCACATTGATAGAAAGGAAAGATTATAAATTGTGGTAGCATTTGTTTTGCGCATTTCTCAATATGCTCACTAAGAGGTATAATTCGGTATTCTGGGCATGCAATCTGCTGTTGATGCAGAGTGCATCTGCGTCTGAGCGATAATCCTGTGGACCCTATGTAGTTTTCATGGCAGCCCGAGCATCTTATTACATAAAGAAGGTTTTCTGAGGCA
>NC_068982.1:117317628-117321541 GCF_001194135.2 Octopus bimaculoides
TATATATATATATATATATATATGTACATATATCTGTGTTGTGTCACATATATACATGTGTATCGGTGTCGGTTTTTTTTATATTTCCACCAATGGCGCTTCACAACTGTTTAGACTTAGGTACGTTCCCATACCTTATCTGTCCGGCTTTAAAAGAACGTTAGAATATATTCCAGGCTTAAGAAAAATAAGCTTTGCCATCGATTCGTTCAACTAAACTATAGCTTCAAGGTGGTGCCCATGCATGGCCGCAATCTAACGACTGAAACATGTGAAATATAATACATATATGTTTGTATGTGTGTGTGTGTGTGTGTGCGCGCGTACGTGCGTGCGTGTGTGTGTATGGCGGTATAAATGTTAATAAGGGCGTGTACGTGTTTGTTGTGCCAAAGTATCTATCTTGTATCATTGACATGAGATATTTTGTTCGTTTCTTTGTACAATGGATGACAGCAATCGGATCATTTATATAGAGAGGGATGCATTTCCGTACGGTGCACTCTTCAAAACGTTGAATCAACTTTGAGACGCTCATTTCGTTGTTGAATAAACTATCCAAGAAGGTAATCAATTCAGGTCGAACAGCTACACAGTATCTAAATTTCAAAGAAAAACAGATCCAAGACAGTTCATACGTTTACTTCATATTTGACAGTTGTTTCTATTTCAGAATTGCATGTCACAAACAGAAGATACTTGTACGTTCTGATAAAATTGATATCCATCATCTGCTGAAAGAGTTTCCCCAGATTCAAACTTTTGGAAAAGTTGCTACATATTGCAGTGGATATATATAGTCAGTACAAGTTGTTGATGTGGTTACGTGTATCTTATTTCAAGAGTTCATATAGAAATGAAGAATAAATTCCTGAACTATATATTTACTACATAAAAATATATTTTATTTGCTGGTCGATGATAATACGTAAACAAAATGTAGAATCTAGTTGAATGAAGTAATCTATGCAAGAAATTTCAGATATAGAAATTATAGAAATAACAGCCAAGTGGTGGTTTTCAGTCATGTGGCGCAGAGAAATGACGGGAATGGCTTTAACTGTAATCGACTAAGAAGCTAAGAGCAGGGTTAGCAAACTTTTTTTTTTATTAATGGAACGCTAGACATTCTAGAAACTTTCAAGAAAACGCTAAGCTTGTTGAATAATTAAGAATCACGTCTCATGTCATAGATTCTTCGAGAAACTTAGGTTGAGAGGTTACTCTATAATCTTTCTTGCAAGGGAGATCATTCAACTATCTACCTACCGCTACACATCCCTTAGGCAGACATAATGGTATACAGTAATGAAAATAGTAAAAATGTACACATCATCATATGTCAAAAAATATTTCGGGTCCAAAGTGAAACTTCAACGTTCAAACTTCTGTAACGTATGTGTGTGTGTGCATGCAATATAGAGGTAGAAAAAATTGTGCATCTCGGGAAACATTATTCAACGCAATGTATAGAGAACAGGATTTATTCGAGTGAGAAAAAGCCAATCGTAGCGTGACTGAGGCAGAATGTGTTTACACACGAGTGGCAAAAAAAGACAGTGACATGCTGGCGCGTTGCAAGAGACATGCAACTTTCTGTTTATAACGTGAGCATCCAGGGGTCTAATAGAGTTAAGTTGTGTCTTACAAGGGCGCAGAGAGCATGAGAAAGCAACCCCAAAATATGGTATATGGTGCATGTGTATAACTGGGTGAATGCATGCAAGCATGTGTGCAAACGTTGAGAGAATTTCACAAATATACAGAATATTCTTAAAAAATATGTACATGAATAGATGTCATGAAAAATAAAAAAATTAAGTGATATACAAAACTAAGCAAATGCAAGGTAAAGTGAATAAATACATGAAAAAGCAAGCAACAGAAATGCCAAAGTAGGCGCAAGCTAAGGAAAAATTCGAATTCATTGGCAAGTGTACAAGTTAATTGACGTCATGCAAGTTTTTAGAAAGTGCACAATAATTGAATCCAACGATGCGAAAATACGGAAAGTTCATGATATGTATATAGTGCACGTATACTGAAAGTGAAAACAGTAGTGCAAGGCATTGTCAAAGTACATACATGAAAATTCGTCTGAAAAATTTTAATACGCCGAGAATTTATATCTCGCAATTTCATATAAGAAAATGATGATATGACAAAAACTGTAACGAACTTGCAGTGGCAAAAGTTCACCTGGTGCCAAGATGATCATAAGAAGATGGGCTTGCAGTGGTAAAAACGGTGTAAGCCATACACTGAACAAAACAGGATGTTTAAATGAGCTGGTTACTGTACTTGTGACGTAAAAGCATATTGAAATAATAAAAATCTGGAATTTGAAACTTCCATATATAAACTGGTTGAAATATTGAATTTATTCCATTTTGATTTTGTCCGTTTGACTGGTGATGTAAACGACGTTATCAATGCTCAGGAGTAGTAGTGAGAGTTGATAAATGTACCTCAAAATGGTTCTTGCAGTCCATATGAGGAGATGGTGAACTTGCAGAACAACCGTTGGCTTGCCGTATTTCCAAAATATGTACCGCGAGTAATAAAAATCAAACATCCAGTCAACATCATGGTGTTTCGAGTGATCAGTAGTGATGGCGACGTTATGCCTCCATTCCTCTTCCCACAAGGCTTCAGACTCAACACGAATGCCTACATCAAATGTCTGGAGGAAGTAGCGCTGTCTTGGGTCAAGAGGGTGGCTGCTGGAAGACCCTATTTGTGGCAACAGGACTCTGCGCCATGCTACACAAGCAGGAGAACACAGTCATGGCTGTCAGACAATTTCTGCGACCACATCACCACTAAAATTTGGCCACCTAACTTCCGAGACTGCAACCCACTTTATTATTATGTGTAGGGCGCAGTTGAGTGAGAAACCAACAAAACTCTTTGTAACACCGAAGATGTTATAAAGGGGAAGGTTATGGGAGCATTCACTAACTTAAACAAGGAAACTGTCCAGAAGAATAGCAGGAGATTCCGAAGTCGTCTGGTGACAGTGGTTCAATGGTTGTAGGCAATGGGGATTTTATTGAATAAACTACTCTTTAGTATTTCAAGATATTTTTATGTAATTTTGGTAAATATACCTGTTAAAATCAGATGTCAGTGCTATTCTCATTTTTGCGTAATTTAGACGAAAATTCATTCACCACCGCACCCTGTATATATATACTTGTGCGTGTGTGTGTGCGTGTGCACGCGCGAGTTTGTGTGTGTATGTATGTATGTATGTATGTATGTGTATGTAAACATGCATGTATGTATGTGTGTGTAAGTAATTTTCTGTGGAAAATGAATACTTGTTATTTAATACAAGTTTGAGAACAAATACTCCATACAAACAGGTGTCCTAAGACTTCCCACTTGTAAATTCAAGATTCAAATTTCGAGATATCAGACAATAACCAAACTTCTGTATAAGCTGAACAGTTTGCTTGTCAAGAAAGAAGTTATTTGTAAAGAAGAGAACAATGTCACTGGCCTACGAAATTACATTCTAATAAGCATATGGTTGCAGTAGAATACGATAAGTGTTTAAAAGTACAGATATGTTTATAAAATATAATTCATAGATACGATCCAGATATTCTGCGTACAAAACTCGCTTAGAAGTACTCGAGAGATTTAAACTTGGGCGGGTATAGAAGTAGATGTAGGTAAAGGCAAATTAGACATCTTTGAAGTTCTGTCATTGAACATCTCAAATGTATGATCTTTTGCCTGCAGATGGAGACTCCGCTCATCCTATGATTCAAACAAGCCCCGAGAAATAGCTGTTGGATTCGTAATACTTTTTCTCTGCTCTTCTAATTCTCTATTTCTTTTGTACTTTATGTAAGTCGGGCCTTTTTACATATGTACATATATGTATATATATATATATATATAT
>NC_068982.1:117321896-117324936 GCF_001194135.2 Octopus bimaculoides
TATATATATATATATATATATGATATACATACTTATCGGTGAAGACCGAGCTGAACTCCATTCTGATGTGCATGCATTAAGCTAATGGGTAAACAAATGCACATGAGGGAAAATTTGAACAGATTTTAGGAAATAGACTGCACAATCATATTCTACTCACAGCATCAGGAATTTAGGATTGTTGACAACGATCTCAGAACTTTCCGGTTCAGAGAGCAAGATGTCATTATACTTATCTTCTCCTCCTTTTACGGCCGCACCTAGAATTCTTCTGGCACCTATTTTCTTCCCACACCGATCAAAGCATTAGTAAAAATGAGTCACCCCAGAGAGCAATCACCGAAAAAATAAAAGGTATGACCGATTTTGATTATTGGGACCACCACAAAGCACTGAATTTGTATTCTCTCAAGCCCCACTGTGAACGCTAATAATTTACGCAATGTGGATAATATGCCATCATCATACCCACTGGTTGTATACTTCTCTCAAAATCTCGAAAACCTCTTTGCCTGTGAAATTTGAGGTCTTTCGATGGGAGATACAAATGTATTTCGGCAAATTTCTGCTTCATATTTTGACTGGAATGTTAAAAGCAAGTTTGATAATACCGGTATATACTCTTAAATAGTAAAAAACGGGTTGCAAGTTACCATCTTGTGTTTCTATGCGTGTGTCCATTGTGATCATTTTGCTTACAAGAAACATTTTCTATCTCTTGGCGCATTACTATAGCTTGGAATTATGATGTAAGGATGTTCTTTCTATATCATTCTTCACAACATTGCCTAACATGGAGAGATGAAAGTTGATTTTTATGCTAATACATTTGGCTATTTCATTTGGCTTCATAGAACAATGCTATGTACTAGGGTATAATTTTATGCTGTTTTAAAGGCAAATGCCTGTTTTAAGATCATTACCAGCTGGAAGATTCAAATATATTCCTTTCAACAGTTCGATGTTTCTTCTAAATTCATTGGTTTCCTCTTGGCTTGTTTTAAATGGTTAACAGGCCATCACCGTGGTTAAGACCATCCTTTAATTCCTGGAATATTATTTGCATTGAATTTGCGATATATAATCCAATAATTCTGCTAAATTTAGGGGAAACGTTAGAGCCTATACTAACATTAAAAAAATCAGTGATCTTTATTTGTCCTTAATCAGTAAAGTATTTTCACAAGAAGGTATCGATCACATTGCATCATAAAATTCTCTGAATCAGCGATCTATATAACTAGTTTCCAGCAAACAGAAAATGACTCGGCGATATTAATTTGAACATAGACTGATGTGGGACAGAATATGTTATTAAGTATTGCATTGTCTTAAACATATAAGGGGATTCGTCGGTTTTAACTATACAATTTAAGTGCATGCGATTTCATTTCAGATTAATGAAATGCGCATTAACGCACATCTCTACTCTCGATATTACCGATGTCATCCAAAGGAAAGACCAACGTTTAGGAACGGTACGGACCGAAAACAGTATCGTCGCAGACATTGCAGTGATATCGTAAGATGCTGGAGCAACCGCGATATTTTCTAATATTTCCGCAATTCGCCGGTTTATATTCGTAATTTTTTTTTTATCGAACTTTAAACGATGAAAGGCGAAGTTGACCTAGGTTGTATTCTACTTGAGATCTCAGAGATTCGGAAAAAATATTCTATTAAACGCACTAACGACTCTGCCAATTCACCTCCTTTGTCAAAAACTATAATTCTAATTCTTATTTCGATTTTTAGCCTGGTTATTTAATGTAGAAAGAAAAGTATGGTTTTTATCGTAGACATTGAAGTCTGTCAATTGTTGGTAAAAATGGTAGTAATTTATTTTGTCTTTGACATTGTCATTTTGGTTTTGTATGTGTTAGATGGTAATGATTTGTGTGTAATGTTATCTATTTCATTTTTTCTTCTGACTGGACAAAAATACTTTGTAACGATAAAAAGCTTTGCTTATCAGAAAAGAGAAGCCATTCAGTTCTATCTCAAAGACATCCTTAATCAACACAGTTAATTTTGTTCTGCCGAATTAGATGCACATTTAAAAACAAAACCAAAATGTAACTCATTGAACTTATTTTCCTCAGCAAAAAGACATCAAGCGTCATATCTCTTACGTTTAAAGTATTAACACATTGATTACGGAAATTTGATTTAATCTCCAAAGAGATTATTCGATTCTGCTTCTCAGTAAGAGGTTAGTTTGAGGATCAGTTACTCATGTGCATTTCAACCCCGTTAAATATCAATTATTTACTTTCAGTCGCTTGGTGTAGTCATTCATCTCCTATCGGTCATAATCAGGTGTACATCTATATATACATATCTATATCTAAGTATCTATCTGTGTGTTTGTGTGTGTGTCTGTTTGTCTGTCTCTGTCTCTCTCTCTCTATTTATATATATATATATATATATATATACATATATATATATTTTTTTTTTCCAGAGGATGTAGAAACCGTTACCAATATAGCATAAGAACTTACCTTAGGGGATCATTAACTAGATTCCTTAAGGGTCGTTCTCACAGTTTATATTTATATTATAAGGTTTTTAACTTTTAAATTTTCATATTCAAAGGAGACAGAGATTTCAAATTCGATATATCGATTTATTCACCACTCTATGTTAACATTTCTGTGCCAAACTTATCCAGTGACTGGTTAATTCGATTTAGACATTTGGCACTTTTTCAGAAGTGGTTACCATTCGAACAAAACACGAAAAAACACAAGCATAACTATCATTAGATCCTTAGAATCTCGATAGATTTCATCTTTGTTATTCTAGGGGAGATAACTCCTTAATTTTCTATTTTTATTGCTCTTCTGTGGATTTCCACTAGATTAATTAATTATTGTTTATTTCTCTTTACTATACTATATTACCCGTTCCTTTACCCGTATACATATGCATACATACACTCTACCCGTATATGTATCCATATATACATACACACACACATATACATACATATATGTATACACATATACATATATATATATATATATATATATATATA
>NC_068982.1:117326140-117330360 GCF_001194135.2 Octopus bimaculoides
ATATATATATATATATATATATATATATACATATACATATATGCACATGCATATATATCTACAAATATACATATATATGTATATATACATTTATATATGCATATATATACATGTATACATGCATATATACATATTTACATGCATATATGATGGTTGTCCACTCGTGACCGAGGAAGAAAATTGCCGACCTTCGGGAACATTGTGCGTTCTAGAACTAACTTATATTTTGCATTTGAGGCTCCGTTGGTGGCTAATGAGTTCTACCCTTGACAAGCATACACGACTGCAAACGTTGCAGACCACGATTTCCCCATTCACTATACGAACCGTGCGCTTTCCTGTAGCTCGATTGAGTTTTTCATGCTGGATACGTGCTCTCTAAAAAGTGTCCATACCCTCCTTAACCTGGTCCCTTCATCTGTGGCGATGACAGGCATTGTTCTCTCAGTCAGTGTCCTGCACATCACAGGCCTTTAATGAGGACTTCACACAGTCCTTAAATCGCAGCCTTGGTTTCTGCTAGAGTCTCCTTCCATTCACAAGTTCCTCATATAGCATCTGCTTACGAATCCTGCTATCCTTCATTCTAATAAGGTGTCCAGTCCAACGTAACCGGTGCTTGTGCACCATCGCCTCAATACTCAAGATATCAGCTGTCCTCAGGACCTGTGTGTCTGGAATTTTTGAGGTCCAGCTAACATTGAGAATGTATCTGATACATCTCTGATGAAAGCGTTCAAAGACCCTTACCTGACGTTTGTACAGAGTCCATGACTGACATGAGTACAGGAGTGATGTCAGTACACAGTCACGGCACACGAAACTGAAGAGACAGGAAGGAATTAGTTGCTCTCTGAAACCTGAAAGATATTTCCTCATCCAGGGAGCAAGAACGGTTGCCCAGGTAGACAAACGTGTCTACTACTTTCAGAATTGTTCCTTCAAGGAAGATATCTGGTTTCATATTTGGATTTCCCGGTGCAGGCTGGAAAATTAGAACAGTCTTGTCCAGGCTAATGCTGAGTCCAAATGCCTTGCAAGAAGCAGAAATGCAATTCATGAGTATTTGCATGTCATCCACTATATGAGTGACTAAGTCAACGTCATCTGCATAAAGGAGGTCATGAATAATAGTGTGGAGGACCTTTGAAATGGCAGTAAATCGGCGAAGATTAAAGAGGCCGCCAAAATATCGATATATTCCCAGAGAGCTAACCTTAGCAAAAGCATGAGTAAAAGCAGCAGCAAAGTACAAAGAAAGGAGAGTTGGGGCAAGGATGTCACCCTGCTTGACACCATTCTGTTCAGGAATGGGTGCCGCCATGCCATCACCAACATTGACCCAAGCCTCCATCCCATCATGAAATGATTTAATTATAGATACAAAGTGATCCGGACATTCACGTTTGACAAGTATTTTCCATAGAAAAGCCCTATTTACAGTGTCAAAGGCTTTTGTTAAATCAATGAATACCTGGACAAGATAAATATTCTGCTCATAGCACTTCTCCTGCATCTGTCTTGCTGTGAAAATCATGTCCATTGTCGCTCTACCAGATCGGAAGCCACATTGAGATTCAGATAGGACATCATTTATGAGACACCCATTCAGATGGGTAAGAATATTATTTGCCGGAACCTTGCCAGCAGTTGATAGTAGAGCAATAACTCTGTAGTTACCACACATTGTTCTGTCTCCTTTTCCTTTATATAGAGGAAGAATAATTGCATCCTTACAGTCCTTAGGGATTGCACCATCCCTCCAGACTGCACTAATAATTTCATGAAGGGACTGTGTGATGTAATTACCACCAAATCGCAAGACCTCAGCACAAATTCCATCCTTTCCAGGTGCCCTACCAAGATTCAATTTACTTATTGAGGTCACTAATTCATCTATTGAGGGCGAGAAGGCTAAGGAGACAATGATAGGTCTTTGTTGCATAGTATCAATCACTGTTTCATCTACAACTGACTCATGGTTTAGAAGTTCAGAGAAGTGTTCAATCCAGCGACTTGTGATTTCTGTTGATTTAGTAAACAGAGTGTAATACTCCTTGGAAAGCAAAGGAGCTGATGTGGAGCAGTTAGGTCCATAAGCTCGCTTCATAAGATGTTAAAGCTTCTTGCTGTCATTTGCATCAGCAGCAGCATGAAGATCACGAGCAAGATCCTCCCAACAGGTGTTCTGCATCTTCCTGACAGATCGCTGACATCCACCTGGTCTCGAAAATCTTCCCATGCTGCAGTATTGTCAATGCTGGACAGGCGAGTCTGAAGCTCTTTCCTAACCACAACATCATATACCTGTGGACATTTAGATGCCGAGGAATGCCGACTGATCCTCTTCTCTCTTTCACGCTAATCACCATTCGGAACTTTGCTCGCACCAGACTGTGGTCTGTCCAGCATTCTGATGCATGAAAGGACTTGATATTACTAATGTCATAGATGTTGCGCTTGCGGATGATGACATAATCCAGCAAGTGCCAGACTTTGGACCTTGGATGCATCCACGTTGTTGTGTGGTCAACTTTGTGCATAAAATGAGTGCTTGCGAACGAAAAGTCCATGCTCTTCGCAAAGCTCCAGTAGCATGAAACCATTGCTATTCATTTTCCCTACTCCAAAACGTCCTAGAGAGTTCCATGTTTGCCAGTCTGTTCCAACCCTGACATTAAAATCTCCCCAGTAGAATGACTTTATCAGAATCTGGGATTTTTCTAAGTATGCTCTCAGTTGGGTATAAAACATTGTTTTATCTTCATCACAGCTAGGCAAAGTAGGTGCATAGGCACTTATTAGAGTAGCAATCGGCTTACCTTTCAAGTGCAACCGTAGCGTCCTTATACGTTCATTCATAGGAACAGGGAGCTCTTCCAACTTCTTAAGGATATCAGATCGGACTGCAAAACCAACACCAGCCTGTCTACGCTCCTGCTTCTGCCTTCCTTTCCAAAAAAAGATGTATCCAACTCCTACTTCCTGAAGCTGACCATCATCTTCTATACGAGTCTCTGAGATTGCAGCTATATCAATGTTATAACGGTTCAGCTCACGAGCAACAAGTGCAGTGCGTCTTTCAGGCCTACAACCACTCTTGTTGTCCAACAGAGTGCGCACATTCCAACATGAAATGTTTAAGTTCCGTACAGATTTTATAAATAAAAGACTCTTTGTTTTTCGAGCGCAGGTTGGACATCCGTCAGTCGCGCTAAACTGACCAGATATGGAAAGACAGGCAATTTTTGGTTCACATTTTCTAGAACCTCCCCGACCTCCGGGTGAGCAGTGCCCTCTTCAAATGGAGATGCTCAGACACCTATGCAGCAACCTAATCCTACCGCTGTCTTGGGCGACAAGGAGACGACTTTATATCTAGCATGGGCCGCCTAGGTGCAGGTCGCTGACTACATGCTTCCAACCCGTAAGGTCTGCATGCTTCACTACCTTCCCATCGTCGCAGGACTTCCGAATAAATAAATAAATAAATAAATAAATATATACTAAAAATAGGTTAAATATAAACTAAAAATAAGATAAATATATATAGGGAAAAAATCCATCCATATATCTAACAGAGGTCGGCAATGCCTGTGCAGAGTTTAGGTCCAATAAGGCTTGCACAACACCTCATAGACCCTCTTCACTTTATTCACATTATCCAAAGACACGCCAGAGCAAGATGTTTGGTGCCAATATGAGTCGCAGGCCAAGGGATGTGGGAGCCACGTGATCTCTAGCACAAACCAAAGATCTCCAAAATGTCCAATGCCATTTCCTGCATATCTGGATTTATATCAGTGACCTTCTCCTAGAGACATGCTTCAGCAAAAGCTGAGGGGCGCCTCACTCCCAGTGATCTTTCAGCACGCCGGACACCATCCCGGAATTTCTGCATACCAGTGCTATTGCTAGATAGCTGTTGAGCCTGCACTACAGCTTTCAACAGGTCTTGTTTTTAATCCTGGTGGGTTTCTAGTAACCCTCCTCACCGGGGTAGCCTGGTGGGGGTGCCAGTTTAGTCGCCGACAACCAGACCATGCAACAGGTTGTACTGGATTACATGTTACCAGTAGCACATATGAGAGCCTCATTAGTGACCTGACATGCATATATACCTACATATATACATACACATATACATATATGCACGAATACATACATACACACATACATACATACATATATATATATATATATATATATATATATATATA
>NC_068982.1:117331168-117335971 GCF_001194135.2 Octopus bimaculoides
TTTTCACTTACTTTTCTCTTCGTATATCCATCCAATCTTTTATCCATCCATCCATCCATCCATCCATCCATCCATCCATCTGTCCATAATACATACATACATACTTACACATATGAACACACACACTTGCATATTTATACATGCATTCACACATACATACATACATACATACATACATACATACTTACATACATACTTACATACGTATATATATATTGTTGTATTTGGGGATGGACATGTTGCCAGTTTAGCCAATAAACAAGAGCATACAATATAAACAAAAAGAAGAAAGAAGAGGAAAAAAAAAGTTTAGATAAGTAGTCTAGAAGCCCAATCTGTCAAGAGCAAATAATTATTTACCATCAGGGCCGTAGTGCCGGTAGGTAAGAGTCTTCTATTATATATATATAGATGTGTGTGTGTATGTGTATGTGTGTGTGTGTGTGTGTGTGTGTGTGTGTGTGTGTGTGTGTGTGTGTGTGTGTGTGTGTGTGTGTGTGTGTGTGTGCACGTGTGTATATATATGTATATATGTAACGTATATAGAGTTAGCAATTATTGTAACCGTCTAAGGGATAAAATATCCGTATATACTATCGGTTCCTTTTATCTGTATTATCCCCAGGCCATGGTGTGCAGGTACACCATACAGGTAGAGTGCATGTAAGAACAGAATAAAAAAGAGTTTATCAGGAACCAACGCAAATAATTAGAAAATGGAGAAAACCATAGATTAACCAACACATCGATTGGACTACATTTATAGTTTATTTTTTAATACAAAACATGACATAACAAAATAGGTAACGTAAAATATCTTACTGATCGTTACTGATCGGATTGCCAAAATGCAGTCTATACATAAATGCGAGTATATAATTCTTCATCGTCATAGGGAATTCGAATTTAGGCAACGGATGTTCATCAGAGTGAAAAAGAAGAGCATACAATATAAATAAAAATAAGAAGGAAGAGGACAGAAAACATGGCTTAGACAAGTGGTCTAGAAGCCCAATATCTATATTGAAGGGGTTAAGTTGATTACATCGACCCAACTTCTGAACTACTGCTTATTTTATCGACGCGGACGGATGAAAGGCAAAGTGGACCTCGGTGGAATTTGAACTCAAAACTTAAAGATGGCGGAAATTCCGGTAAGCACATTTCCCGGCATGCCACCGATTCTGCCAGCACGCCGACTTCCACACACACACAAGCATACTTTTAAAAATGGCATATATCGTTAGAAACTATCAATTAATCATCACGAAAAATAACATTTTGTTCTGAACGAGTATGAAATTCAAGGAGGCTTATATTTGCACAAATACTATGAGTTTATTGTGAGATGCCCGAATGTCATTAGAACTTTTATTTACAACAAATATTAACTACATTTAAATATCAGATCGCGAGCAGCACTTTTCAATGTTAAAGGATTATGTACCGTTCCATAAGCTGTGTTTTCTTCGGATTAGGATTTCCCAATTATCTTTTACTATATACTTTTTTATCTTTCTTAATTTAACCTCATATTCCTTATACGTTCCTTTTCGATTGCGAATTCCTAAATACCTTTTTATATTATATCCTTTACTCTCTCTTTCCAACTGTACTTCTATAAAATCTTTCTCACTATGCGACACTTTTAACTAAGATTACATCCTGAACTATCGAATAGTTTCAGAAAACTTCTTAATTATCATTTATTTTATACGATATTCTGTTTGCATTTAAACTTACGCCTTCGGAAATGTTTTATATCTTTTATCTATTACCTGTTTCAGTCATAACACAACAGCAGTGTTGGGGCAGCAACTTGAAGAATTTTAGTCAAACGAATGGACTCTATTATTATTATATAACGTCTTGTATTTATTCTGTCCATCTCTTTTGCCGAATTGCTAAGATACGGAGACGTAAACACAGCAACACCAGTTGTTATGCGGTAGTGGGAGAACAATCACAGACATGAAGACAGACATTGATACATACACACACAGACACGTCTTTTATCTGTTATCTTCTATGGGTTTCAGCCAAAGGTTGAGGCCATGCTGCTTCACCGCCTTCACTGCATCCGGGAATTTTTCCAGTATTGCGTCAGGTGAAGTAGCGAGTTGATGCTCTTCTTTGGGCCTCTTGCCGCGATGTGTGTTCATCCGGTATTACAAATAAAAAAAAACTGTCTAGACGTTTTTAGAAGACTTCCATGTCTACACCTCGCAGATCCCTGATGTTCTGTGGTAGGGCATTAAAACGTTGTGGTCCCTTGAATCCCAAGTTGTTGCAATACTGGGATCGTAGCATTCATGGAGAAGATGAGAGTTTGATACTGTGCAGTGCCGTCCAGTTCGGAAATTTTAGATTTGCATTCCGAAATATGGAGCTAGACCCTCCATTATTTTCCATATGTATAGCGCTGCATATCTCTCACGTGTCTTCTCCAGGGAGTAGAGTCGCAGTTCCTTCAATCTCTCCCAGTAGCCCATGTGTTTTACTAGGTCTATCTTCTTTGTGTGGTGGCGGTGGATCACCTCTAGTTCCGCAATTAGTTTTACACTCTGTAGAGACAACAGTTGGGAGAAGTACTCCAGACGACTGAGGACAAAGGTACTCCAAAGCAGAAGCATTGAGCCTCTGTCCCTGGTCCTGAAGGATCTAAGGCAACAACCTGCCACCTGCCTGTATAGTGGTGTGATCTCAGCAATGTGCACATGGAAAGTTGCGTCGTTACTCATGTGGATTCGCAGGGCACGCACTAACTCTAAATGTGGGATTACATTGCCTGCTGGTCCCATGTAGTTCAGTTGTAAATTGTTTGTGGGCTGATATATATATATGAAACAAGGTTTGAAAATGCAATTTTAAAGATGTTTATTCACTTGACCGGTTTCACTGTTTTAGAAAAATTGTCAAAAGTAAAATGTAAATGTTTGTATAAGCTTTGTTGTGTTAAATACTGGTTGTCACAAAAGTATTAAAATACATATATACATTCTTTGATAATAATTAGAAAATGTTGAAAACAGTTTACAAAAGTGTATTCAACAAAAGGTATTAGGAGTTCAATAAAAATCATGTTTGTTTGGTAGTAAATATATACACAGAAGGAGGTATATTTACGTATTTACAAAAATTGGACAGGAAACTGTCTTTTTAACATGTTTTGTCTCTACATATATATGCACATATATGCGAAAAGTTTTGTTAACCGGTGTCGAGTTTAACAATTCTGTATATAATAATAATGGTATTTTTTACAAACTTAAAGCTTATAAGGGCCACCGTACAAATGACAAAGGAAAATAGTCTAATGATGGCGCATATAACCACCCTCCCTCGACAGAGAAAAGTAGGCTTTCTCGTATGCATGGGACTCGAACCCACATACCTTTGTTTGCGCGACTAAGTGTGTTGTCATATTTAAGAAATATATTAGGTCATAGTTACTTTTTTTTAAACCAAACTTTATGTACTTTCGGTACGAATGGTTTTGTTACAAGGTGTAGAGTTTTGCAATTATGTAAATGATAATAATGGTATTTTTTATAAGCCTAAAGCTTATAGCTTCACCGTGCAAATAACCAAGGAAATAGTCTAATAATGGGGACGCTATAGTCTTCATACCCATGCAAACATTAACACACAGATAAATGCATATATCCGGCGGGCTTCTTTCAGTTTCTGTCTACCAAATGAACTTAGAAGGCTTCGGTTGTTCCGAAGCTATAGTAGAAGGCACTTCCCCAAGGTGCTACAAAGTGGGATTAAGCACGGAGGCGTGTTGTTCGGAAGCGAACTTCTTATTTCTTCACTGCCCACAAGGGACTACACACAGAGGGGACAAACAAAGACAGACAAACAAATTAAGTCAATTATATCGACCCCAGTGCGTAACTGGTACTTATTTAATCGACCCTAAAAGGATGAAAGGCAAAGTCAACATTGGCGGAATTTGAACTCAGAACGTAGCAGCAGACGAAATACCGCTAAGCATTTCGTCTGGCGTGCTAACGTTTCTGCCAGCTCGCGAACTTCTTACCACACAACTACTACTGCATATACAACCCATCCAAAGACTAATGCCTCTATGTATGAAACTACTTATTCTATATACATATATAGACATTATATCGAGCTTTACATCAATAACAACTTGAAAGGTTCTGTTTTTTGTTGTTTAGCCTTATAACTGCCGTAAGTAGATGAATATGTGTAAAAATTATTTCCTCCATTGCCAGCCATCATTTTCTTCCTTTAGGCTCATTGAATCTTTTTGTTCTTATTTACAATAAAACAATAAGATTTGAGTGGTATTTACCTGTTGCATCTAGCAAGTGGGGATATATCGTATAGCAAGCGATGTTATTACAAACAGTACACGAATAATTATCTTTGTACCAGTCGTAACAAACAAATGCCCAGCTTCGGTATTTAATTCGCAGTTTTCATTTTTTCTTTCAGTTGGAATGTATCTTATTTTAATAGGAAATCATATATCCCCTTCACACATGTGAAACCGTACTCATACATTTACTCTCAAACACACACATTTTTTATAGTAAATGTGAGTTCAGAGAAAGAGAGGGAGAGAAGGAGAGAGAAAGAGAGAGTGAGAGTTTAATCTCCACGACATATAAGTTTATAACGAATGTTGCTGTCTATTGTACATTCTTAGTTATACATTAAGACCTATAATAATATTTTATAGGAAAGAAAATACATGAAATAATCAATATGTATATTTATGTATCTACCCCTTGGTAAAAATTCCATAGTATTCTGATATATTAATAATTT
>NC_068982.1:117336165-117338704 GCF_001194135.2 Octopus bimaculoides
ATATATATATATATATATATATATATACACACGTGCAGAAACACACACACACATACGTACATATATGCATATGTGTGATATAAACTATTTGAATAATATAGTTCTTCTAACCATATTTACATTTTTCAAACTGCATTGTAAACATATATTTTGATGCCGACTCAATAAATATATTTGCCTCTGGCCAAACACAGTTTTTGAGATGGTAATATATTTCGATATCCTGCAAACTAACTTCATTCAACTTAACGAAGTAAAAAAGAAAAGAAAATTTTTCATTACTGTATTACTTTAATATTTTTTTTATGTAAGTATTAGTCTGATAATGAAAAAGCTAAAATTACACTTCCAAAAGTGACAAATGATTGATTTACATCACGGATAGAACAAATTCGTGCTCACAGATGAAAATTAAATATGTACGTAGAAAGAAAAACAATCTCCCCTTTGATCTTAAATTAATCTGTCCGTGCGTTTCAAACAAAATCACTGTTAAATTTTCCTTCAACTACAACTAGTAACTCATAAAATTAAAGCCTTACTTTATTTTCTGTTTTATTTTACTGTTTATGTTAGAGATATTCAACCTTTTTTACACGTGCGGGTCAGCACTGATCGATCCGATATATGGTGAAATCTGTTGCCCCACCACTATCGTGTCTATTTTATTGAATGCTAAGTTATATGATGGGGATTTGGTCGTTATTTTGTGCACTTAGTGTTAAGTGCTCTCATCCCGAGGTGATCGCACACTGCGGCAGTGGTCGTATTTGGCATTTATGAAGTTACGTACCTTAATGCAAACACTTTTCAGATTAAAACTTTTAAACATTTTTCTATTAAGCTAAGCAACAATTTATTCAAATGAACTTATGTATCTTGTTCAATTTTAAAAAATGTAATAAATTGATTCTTCCATATTCAATTTCTTTTGCGAGGAGTATAATTCATCAAAACTTTTCTAGGTGCAGGCGTGTCTTTGTGGTAAGAAGCTTGATCTCAACCGCATGGTTAAGTGTCTTCTACTTTAGCCTCGCGCCAACCAAAGATTTGTGAAGCCCATTGTGCGTCCTACAATACACACACACAAACACACACACACACGTAGATATAGATATAGATGTACATTTGTGTGCGTATGTGTGTGTGTGTGTGTGTGTGTGTATGTGTGTGTGTGTATGTGTGCATGTGTGGGTTTCTGTGTCTCTGTTTGTTCCCCACCACCGCTTGGCAAGCGGTGGTAGTCTGTTCACGTCCCCGTCAATTAGCATTTCAGCTGGCCAGATCGATAGAATCAGTACTAGGCTTGAAAAAACAAGTCCTAGGGTCCATTTGTTCGACTAAAAAGACTTCCAAATAAGAGATAAAAGATACAAGATGCGAGTATAAAATAATTGTGAGACAATTACGTATAGTTTCCTTCCCTGCATTTGCTACAGTAGTTGTTAGCTCAGTTTGGCTACACAAACTACATTTCCATTAATATATTAAACAGAATGTAACTTACACATAAGCCTTAACTGATACTTTTGTTGCTTGTGAGATGTATTAGTTCGGTTGTATTTAACATTGAACCACATTTCTGTTTTCTACGGAACCGATTTAGATTTCAGTGACATTGCATGATTGCAACCCACTCCTTTTCGCGACCATTGTGGTTCCAGATCTACATTATATTGTGTTCACATTTTTTGATGGCATGATGGAAACCTACCATTTTAAAATTTCTATTTTTCTTTCTCTTTTGCGGTAAAGCAAAGACATAGAATCTTTGTGGTAAATGCTGGGGAATTAGTTGCTGGCAGAGATAAATCCTTATCATACACACTTAGTGTCATAAGTATCTTTAATATTCAGTCACAATGTTGTTAGTGCGAAAATACCACACTTTTATATAAAAATAAGGGATGGTTTGAAGAAAACCTGATTGCTACAACTTACAAGCCAAATTCTACATCAGTTTAACTCAACACAAAATAATGGTTTTCAGTGGTAAACGGCAGTGATCGGCATCCTGAAAACATCACTCCTGCTCAGCCCCAGCAAATACACAACGATTTAAATGCGGATATAATTTCATTAAGACCTGCATAATAGCAGTATATGAACCGCAAATCTGGTGTACAGAACAATTACATGCATTTAGCGGTTGCCTCTAAAGAGACTGTAATAAAACATGCCATACAAAATATCCAGTTCTCAATATTTTACCTTTTACACTAAAAAGTGCATCTTATAATGCATCTAGATGCATTTAGTAATTTGACCAAATACGCTCCTACTATAGGGTTGTTTAATCAGATATATCCTACCGCTGTATAACAGCAACAACACACAGCACTGCGGCTCATGGCTGCTCGACCTACTAGAAATAGCAGATACAAATCTCCCAAACCCCAAGTAACTATCTTAGTAGAAAAAAATACCTGACAATCAAACCTACTTATAACTTAAAACGAAAATTATTTTTTGAATTATAGTTGTGAAATTCAGAATGCGTACAATGGAGTATAAAAGAAAATATATTAATATATATATA
>NC_068982.1:117338714-117343621 GCF_001194135.2 Octopus bimaculoides
ATGTATATATATATATATATGATGACTTTTTAAATAGAATTATAAGATGTACTCCTGAATCCTTTTCACCTTAATTTGATTTTCTTGGTCGAAAATTTTATAGCATTCGATTTTCGCTCCTGTAAACATATATGAATATAGTTCCGGTAAATTTACATGTAATGCACACTATATGCTAAAAATTATTATACTGTATGAAAATGAGTTTTTATGGCTTCTTATGGACACAATTAAAGAGAGGGCATGTTCAGTTCATGTTAAAAACTAGGGTTTAGTATGATTATTCTTAGTAGCATAACCTTACGGTTTAAATGAAACCGACAAAAGATCTAGAAACCTGTTCCATCAATTAACACATATCTAATTAGATTTCACAGCCTGCGGAAATATCTAACTGCTTTATTGATTAGTTTAGGAAGATATATTATATTCTCAGGTGCATAACAATTTTCAGTGGTCTTGTATTAATGTCACTAGGAAACTATTTAATTTCCTGCAAGGCTATTTTGACTGTCTCGAAATAAAAGAAAATTCTCATAAAGATTTCTGCGTCAGTATAAAATAAAAATTACTAAATGTCTTCACGATTGTATAGCAATAGCTTCCTTCCTTTTTCGTTTATACTAATATCTGATTACCAGTCCAGTTTGATAAAAATGTCATTATCTTATCGTTGGCCACGAGTTATAGGAGTAAATGATAATATGCTTTGGTGCCATTTTGCCCTGATTGCATATTATTTAATTGTTTGTATGATCGTCTCTGTGTCATGCATGGTTTCTTTCTTAGGAACGGTCACTATAACTCAGCATGTAGGGTGATCGTAACCTTGTTATTGCATGTTTCTCACGAGCAAACCAGTTAGTCTCCGGCTTGGAAATTGTCCTCACCTAATTATCTTTGAAGGACACGCATTCATATAATGGTATATGGAAACAATATCTGACGATACTCAGCATGGCAACAATTTTGTGAAAGCGAGTTTTATATTTATATTCTACTGATAGAATTGAAGAAATGTGTGTTGCTTAGCACGGATTAGCTCTTATAGAGAAATTAAATAAGGTAAGGCGTTTCGCCCATGGCAGTCAGCCTATTTCAAATAAATACATTATCATATGTACAATTCTTTTATTAATAAATGAAATAATAGTATGTAATTTAATATGTATTTTGCTCACCTCATGTTTGGAGTGAGTGACTACATGGAAATATAGTCGTTGGTCCACTTGTGGCTGTTGAAAATAATGCAAAATACATTTGAGATTTGAAAGATGATACCTTTTGTTTTTTCACTTTGTTATCTTATTTTCAAGGTATCATATTGGAAATACAATATCTTGTTATATTTTAAATGGAAATATTAATTGATTACTTTCTCTCAGATAATTTCAAGCATGAATCGACTATATCAGTCTCAAAATATTTGTATCTCTATGGTCTTGAGCTGCCTTCAAGTGATAATTCCTATCTGCAGCGTTCTTTCCAAATGTTGGCATAGTATACGGGATTCTTACAAGAGTGAACCATCCAAGAAACATGAATCAACAACATCAATCTCATAAAATATTTTTTAACTCTATGGTATTGTGCTGCCCTCAAGTGATGACTCCTTCCTACAACATTTTTTTCAAATAGTGGCATGAAATACTGGATTCGGACAAGAGTGAACCAGTTAAAGAACAAACAGTGTCCTGCATCTCATAATGACAACATTAAAAACAGAGAGAAAACATTTTTTTCTTTCAATGTAATATCAATAATAACAATAAAAATGATAGTGATGACGGTGATGATGACGATAAGGACTGTAATGATGATGATGATGATGATGATGATGATGATGATGATAATGACGGCAATGATGATGATTAAAAAATACCAAACCGGAAAATCACCGGACTGGATACATTCTTTACATTACTTATATTTGACGGATACTTGTCCTCATCTTCTTTGTTGTTAACACAACGTTTCGGCTGATATATCCTCCAGCCTTCATCTGCGCTCGGTAGTGAAGTGAAAGCACGTTATAAAAATAAAACTACTGAACAATAATAATAATAATAATAATAATAATAATAATAATAATAACAACATCGAAAAATACCTTAGGAATGAGATCCCAGGTTCGAAAATTCCCCAAGACACCTGATGAAGGCATGAGGGTATATCAGCCGAAACGTTGTGTTAACAACAAACAAGATGAGGACACATATCCGTCAAATCTAAATAACGTACATAATTTCTCATCTCTTAAATATAGAACCGTATAGTGGATTGGAAGGTATCCATAGTTTCTGACACAAGAATCTTCCCAGTAACACAGTTATATACGATCATTTTTATTGACTGTATAATGAATGGAACACCAACATAGATGCAAAAGGAACGACAGGGCTTATATAGAATGACAAAAAAAAAAAAAGAGATTAGGTCAGCAATTATAGATCTATTATTTGCTTACTTCTATTCTGGAAAGTATTAACTAGGATCATAACTGATGAAGTTTATACTTTTCTGGAAAAGGAGAACCTATGGCCAAGGGAATAAAAAGTGGGTAGGAACAAATCTTGGGGAATTGATGATCTGCTGTATATGTAGATACTAGAATATTGAAGGAGAATGCGTAAGCAAGGAAAATTTATCTGTTTAATGGATAAGATATGGAAAGTGTACGACAATATACCACACAGCTGGCTCTTGGAGTGTCTGAAGACGCTCAGAGTTAATGAGGGAATAACCATCCTTTGGGGAAAAGCAACAAGATTGTGGAGAAGTAGAATAGACAGGCGTGAATCAATCTCTGGGCAACGTGGAAACACGCAGGAATATTTTCCAGTGAGACTCGCTGTCTCCATTACTCTTCGTCATTGTACGAATCATTCTGACAAGTATACAAAAAATCCAGGCGTGCCTATGAGGTTAACAAATCCAAGATAAGAATAAATCCCTACTTTATATGGGAGACCTCAAGCTGTATACAATAAATGAGACAGACCTAGACTTTTTTTAAATCCAAGCTGCGAGAGTATTCAGTAAAGTTGTTGGAATGCAGTTTGGTATAAATAAGTGAGAAATAATAATTATGAAGAGAGGGTGGAGGGTAAACTCTGATGGTATAAAATTCCCATAAGACAACATCATTAGATCGCTGTAGAGTAATGAGGGATATAGAAATCTACGAGTGGAAGAAGAAATGAGAGAGAAAACCACTAAAGAATACAAGAGAAGAATTAGGAAGCTGCGCGAAACAAACTTAAATGGATGGGACATCCTTAAAGCCGTAAATAGATGGCTAACGTCGTATTCAGATATTCTGCACCCTTTCTGAGATGGACAAACCTGGAACTACAGAACTCGGATAAAAGAAACAAAAAGCTGCTAACAATGCACGATGCACTCCATTCTAAAAGCAATACCGATCGACTCTACTTACTAAGAAAGGAAGTTTCCAGATGATTGCTAAACGCAGAAGACACTGTCAATACTGCAATACTGGGTCTGCAAAATTTTTATTGTGTAGAGTAAAGACAGAATATTATCGATAGCCAGAGATACTCAAAGAGTAACCGAAAGAGTTGGAGAATTAAAAAATAACAGGATGAACAACAGAGTAAACAAATGGGAAAAAATGTAATTGCATGGCGAAAATGTTGGAAATAGAGATCACTGATTCTGGCTGACGGAGAGAAACTTGAAACGACGGACAGAAACGCTAATGAGAAACATTGGGAACGATCATTAGAACAAACCTGATAAATGCAAAGTTAGAGAATACTCAGTCAGTCATCAAATGTAGAATCTGCAGGAAAGGAGACAAAAATACCAATCATTTTTTTAGCCAGTGCAGTACACCAGTACAATATGAGTATAAGCGCAGATATGACTACGTAGGCAAAAGAATGCATTGGGATAATACTCGAGTGTGTGGCTTCAAAACAAAAGAAAAGAGGTACGAACACGAAGCAGAGGGTATGATAGAAGTAGGGATTTATATGATCTGGCCATTTCACATAAAGACCGACCCTACTATTGAAGTCAGTAGGCTAGATATGATTATAAAGAAAACAAACTATAAGATCATAGATTTTGCAATTCTGTACGTTAACACAGTCGATTCTCAAGAAACTGAAAATACTGATACACATCAGGATCTAGCCAGAGAGCTGAGGAGACTGCAGAAGACGACGAGAACAATTCGACCTGTGGTAATTGGTGCCTTTGGCACAACAAAATGTTATTTAAAAGACTGAAGGAGTTTGTAACAGAAACTCGCATTGACTATCTGCAAACAACTATCATCCTATATTCAGCATGAAACCTAAGGAAGATTCTCGATATTTGAGGAAAATTGTTGCCAATAAACCTCATGATCAAATATTTTCTAACTAAATTAGCGTGCATTAGCCTAAAAATAGTAATGATATTAATAATAATGATAATGATGATAATTATAATAATAAGCATGGGTAGTCCGTTGAACATCCTTAAACAACTCTCATTCAAGGACCATTTTAGTAGGATGGGCTACTAGACCTGAAGAAAATTGTAACTGGTCCATACCTGCAAGGTCATGCGCTGTTCATGTTGGTATGAGTTCACCATGTCACGCACATATGGTTGTGATGCATTTGCCTGGTGTACACTTATCTGACGGGTAATCATGATGGGTATACTAGGCTTCATATATTTTACCCCAGTGTCACTCTAATGACATGCACTCAGTAATAATAATAATAATAATAATAATAATAATAATCTTGAAATAGAAATTAGCAAAATGTGGAATCTGAAGACGAAAACAATACCTATTGTCATAGGTGCCCTGGGAATGACAGCGAAACGGGCTGATTACTACCTAGCTCAGATACCAGGAAACCCCAAAATGGCTGAAGTCCAAAAGA
>NC_068982.1:117343631-117347895 GCF_001194135.2 Octopus bimaculoides
AATAATAATAATAAAGATAATGATAATAATAATAATAATAATAATAATAATAATAATAATAATAATAATAATAATAATAATAATAATAATAATAATAATAAAGATAATGATGATAATAATAATAATAATAATAATAATAATAATAATAATAATAATAATAATAATAATAATAATAATAATAGTAATAATAATAATCGGCAAAGTCGGGTTGAATAAAGGAGGCATGGAGACTTAACTCTGAAAAACTGGAATAAACTCGTTAATATACATTTAACCAAAATCAAAATTGTAAAATTGCATACAATTTCTCTATGAGGAATGCAATATGAAGTAAGTAAAACTGATGTTTATTTGAAGACACACATAATGGTATTTAGATAAGGATAAACAGGTACTTAGACGACAAATTGGAGTCATACAAAACAATGCGAAGCAAAATTCTGAATATAAAGGAAAGAAAACGAACATAATTTAAAATAAAACGAACATAATTTAAATACAAATGCTTAAATATTTTACACAGCAACAAAATATTATCAACTAGCATAGAGTGAATTAAAGTGATTTCGATTGAAAAGTAATGTAATATGCGGTTAAGAAACGTTTTGCCCTCAAAGGAACGACTTCAGTTAAGAAATCTGTCTTACGATTATAGATACCAAAAGAAAAAAAAAATTGAAGGAGAAAGCTGAACTAATAAATATTACACATAGAAGTACATAAATTCGAGCTACGAGTCAACATTATATGCATTGCACAAGAGCGCTAAAAATTACGTCTGAGTAGTGAATAGTTAATGAAAACGCAGTGCGGGGATAAGAATAATACAAGCAAGCTTGTGCAGTGGTGGGGGCTTATGATGAAAAACAAGATAGCTAGCACTGAAAGTGCAACAGTAAATTTATATATAAAATAAACATTGACAGAATAAGAGTCAAAACAATTGACCACAGACAAGGAGTGATAACGTAACACAAACCAATGAAAGTATCACAATCGAATATACCGCACAAGAAAAAGTATTGCAGCAAACAGAACGAAATTTCAAAGTGGATAATGAAAAATAAAGAAGTTCACATTGAAACGTCGAACACATCTGTAGTAAAACGATAATCTTGGCCACCTGTATTTAACAAAAGCCGAATAAAAATGTACATCACAATATATTAACTAGACATAAAATCGTAGATATTCTAAAACAAACTATACAGGTGGAGAAAAAAAAAACTAAGTTTTTGATCGTAGATCTACATAAACATCTACACTAGCTACATACAAACAAGCAGCTCCTAGAAAGTATAATTAAATGTAAGAAGGCTGTGGACGAAATTCTATACGAGGTAACTATTCAGAAAAGAAACGGAATAATTTAATGTACATTCAACAACAGTGGTACTATCCAGAGAGTCGAAGTGCAATCCAAAAAATGTGAAACTCTTTACATTCAAACTTAAAAGAAATAAAAAGAATTTAAAGGAAACAAAGTGCATAAAAGTAAGAAAAAAGAAACAATAAGTGCAGGACTTATCTCTACTTTCCGGAATGTAATAGAATAGCTACAAAATAACAAGAGAGAAAATAAAAAAAAAACAAAAAAAAAACAAATGAAAGGTAATATTTAGAAAGGTGAAATGTAAATAGAAAGAAAGAGAGAAACTATAGGAAAGCATATGCAGCAAATTGGCGGGGGTGTCCGGATGCTTTGACCCAACTTTGCTTCCCTACCCCTGCTAAAATGGTGAAGTATGAAGATCGCAGCTACCGAAGGTGGTTATTAAGGCTCATGGCTAGAAAATTCTGGTTCCGCTGATGGACAGCACATCTACTTCTATTGACTTCAGTTCGTTAAAACTGTTCATATTTCCAAAGTGATCTTAGACCACGTACTTTCACATATGGCCATGTTAGACGAATAAGAAAGTCAGAAAAACCACTAATAATATTCTTAGCGGTACAAGCTAGTTAAGCCACAAATGCGACCTTGACAGGTGCTATTACTCCGGGTCATAGTAGACTTGGGAACAATAGTGGTTAAGAGATAGGTCCACACACCTCAAAAACCTGGAACTCCCGTAGCAAGCCCTACCCCCTAGCGGATGTAGTTTAAATGCAATATCTGTGCTGATATATATATATAGATGTTTAGTAGTATGTTTAATGTGTGTTGTTCTTGATATTTGTCTGGGCGTAGATTAGGCTGTGTTTGTATTTGTTGTGCTGGTTGCAGTGCTGGTATTGGGTGTGGTTTTGATGGTAGTTAAAATGGTGTTCATATGATAATGTGCCGGTTCTTCTATCTTCAATCCGATTAGGTTTTGTGTGACCGGATGTCTTTTGTCTCTTTTCTTCTTTCTCTCCTTCCTTACAAGGATAGTGTTACATCTTCATGTTTGTCGTCTTTGTGTTACAAGACATTTCAGAGTTATTTAAAAGCAGAGAGAAATATGCCATGTGGTACTGTGTTGGTGTTGGCGGATGCTGTTATTGCTATTGGTGATGTTATTTCTGTTACTGTTGCTGTACCTCTTGTTTCTACACCGTCTCTAACCACTGTTTCTCTTATTGGCACTGGTGTCTGTCTATCTGCAGTCGTTGCTGCCGTGATGACTGCTCCTGTTTCTCTTGTGTCAATGTTGTTGACCACAATGCGGATTTTGTGGTTACCATAATTTGCTAGGAATAGAGTCCCTTTGGATGGTTTATAATAATACATAGGTGGCACGATGGCAGCATTCTTTCAACAATGAAATTTTGCAGACATGTCAGCTCTGAGATGGATTCCTTGTTTTCTTGATGATCTGTTTCGGCCAATATTTCAATCGCTATGGTTGACCGGTTTTCCTTTTTCTTTTATTTCGTAGCCTGTGGACTTGCAACATATGAGTTGTTCTCCTATATTCAGTAGAAAACGATCGCTAGTTCCCCGCTGATATATCTTTCTCTTGGCACATCATCCCCCACCTTATTTCACCAGCTGAGCACCTGTTTATCACTTTATAGAAATGTTAAGAACGTTTCTTCAAATGAGGTGAATACTTACCCTCGAGCAATATAAGCTGTGCCCCCAATTTCGTAAAATACTTCTTAATGAGTGTCTTTTTAAATTAAAATTTTTTTTTTGCTTACGCCCAATATTCTGGTTTTTCACCCCTGCGTTTACTTTACAACATGTGATTTTTAATCTGCCTCTCCATCTTTTTTAGGAACACTTTTACCAATTTTCGTTAGGAAATTTTTATCATTTTCCAATCTTTTTGCAGTAGAACTCTTCTCTGTAAATGACAAGTGTAAAGGGAATCAATTAGGAGTTGGTTTACTAGCCGTGTTATTGACAGTATTAATGGCGTCAGTGTTAATGCAGTGACATTGCGGTGGTAGTGGTGGATGTAGTTGTACTGTTGCTGTTGCTAATTTTCAATTTTCACATTTTGCTCTTATTATCAACGCTGTTATTTTTCTTGATGCTGCTACTTCTCATTTGTTTCTTTACTTATATATCGTTATTATTATTGTCGTTGCCGGTAGTGATGAGGAAATGTCTGGTGTGTTGCAGGCTTTTGATAATTTCATTGCATTATTTGCTGATGTTGCTCTCAGTGTTCTTGCCCTTGGTGTTGTTGCTGCTGAAGCTGCCACTTCAGCAGTTGCTTGTTGGTCCAGAACGGGATGAAGAAGACAAAACAGTAAGAAGTCCTTTTTTGTAGGCGCTGTTCCAACAGCAGTCCATACCCTCTATTTGTGATGTGATGCTAGGACTGTTTATTTTTAAAGAACGGTTTCAGTTCGAAACAAAGTCTAAAAATCATTTTGAGGACTAAATGAATTGAGTAGTTTCTCAAAGCTATGATCAATTTAGTCATAACATAAAGAAGAATTTTAGCCCTAGAAATGTTCTCATATATCAAACCACATTTTTCGAGCAATATCAGAGAAGCTTATAGATTTTGGCACAGGGCCAATATTTTTGAGTGTAGGAGGAAATCAATTATATCTGCCTTACACTTGATAGTTTTTATCCTATTAACCCCGAAAGTATGAAAGCCAAAATCAACCTCAGCAGAATTTGAACTCAAAACCTAAACGTAGATGAAATGTTGCTTAGCAGTTTCTCTGGTGTGCTAACGGCTCAGCCATTTTCCTGTCTTAACAACAACAACAACAACAATAATAATAGTAGTAATAATAATAATAATAATAATAATAATAATAATGATAATAATAATAATAATAATAATAATAATAATAATAATACCTGAGGCAAAAG
>NC_068982.1:117351557-117369612 GCF_001194135.2 Octopus bimaculoides
GAATGTGGAATCTAAAAACAGAAACAATTCCTATCATAGTAGGTGCCTTAGGTATAATAAAAAAATATTCAGACAAATACATAACAAAAACACCAGGACTTACAAATATATATAACATACAGAAAATTGCACTACTGGGTACTGCACACATTCTACGCAAAACACTTTCAATACAGTAAACATAAGAGCACCACAGCAAACCACAGCACATACCCAAGGCGCACAGAGCTGCGCTCGGTAGCGAAGTGAAAGCACGTTATAAAACTACTGAACAATAATAATAATAATAATAATAATAATAATAATAATAATAATAATAATAATAATAATAATGATAATGATAATAATAATAGCAATAATAATAATAATAACCTCCTATGGAAAGTATTAACAGGTATCCTCCGGGAGAAAATATATACGTTCCTTGCGGAAAACAATCTTCCGCCAGTAGAACAAAAGGGTTGCCGAAAAGGAACCAACGGCACCAAAGACCATCTTGTGATAAACAAGGTTATAATGACGAACTGTAAAGGGACCAAAAAACTTATGCATGTCCTGGATAGACTTCAAAAAGGTTTACAACAAGTTGCCGCATTCATGGAGTTTGGAAACGCTCGACATTTTATAAAGAGCTGGGAACGTGTGTGCGCTGATTAAGAACAGCATGCCTAGTTGGAAGACCAGCATTTAGCCGAGGTAACAATCAAAACTGTTATCTTCCAAGGAAACTCTTTTTCGCCTCTCTTATTTGTTATAACCTTGATCCCACTTTCTGTAGTTCTACGTAAAATGAACTTGCATTATGATCTAAGGAAGAACGGACCTCGTCTCAACCACCTTCTCTTAATGGATGATTTTAGAATGTTCGCAAAACAGAGCCTGGAATGGAAAGGCTGGTTGAGACTGTGCAAATGTGCAGCAAGTATATTGGGAGGGAAATTCAGTATCTCTAAGTGTGCGGTGATTACTTTGAAGCGGGGGGAAATAGTAAATTGTAGGGGCAAAGATTTGCCAAAATGAGAGATGCCAGACTGGAGTACCTGGATAATGATGTGTACAAGTACCTTGGGATCCTGTTAATGGACAATATCTTGCACAGTGAAATGAAATACAAGGTCATCATTTCATATTGCAAGCGCCTCAAACTTCTCTTGAAATAAAAGCTCAGCTCAAGGAACCTTGTTACTGCCATCAACATATGGGCTGTTGCTGCAGTCCGCTATAGGGCACACATCCTGATATGGACACAAGCGGAAATTGACCAACTCGATCATACTACCCGAAAGACAATGACAATGCATATTGCCCCCCACCCTAAGGCAAATTTATACACATACTCCATGAAGAGAGGTAAGGGTGGATGTGGGCTAATTAGCGTACGCGAGTGCATGAACATAAAAGGAGAAACGTGGCAGGATATTATGTATACAACAAAGAAGACCTGTTACAGTATCCTACCAGTGCAGGAGGAGTTAACAAAAATGGATTTGAGAGCGGTCATGAATTCTGAACAAGAACAGCCAGTGAGGGAGAAGAAAACCTCCTCCATATGGAATTTCATAATCATTTCCACCGTGAAACCAACAAAATTAAAAGAGCAGGAAGCATCTTGGAGGTGGCTCGACAAGGGTGACCTAAAAAGAATACTGAAAGCCTAATCATTTTGGCCCAGGACCAGGCGTTGAATATCAATTCAGTGAAAAAGAATATATACGACACAAGTGCATCGGACATCTGCAGAACGTGTGGGAAGAGAGTCGACAGCATGATTCACATTGTTAGTGCTTGTGAAAGTATTGCGCAGAAAGAGTACAAGCGTTGACACAACAAAGTAGCTCAAAACCTCCACTGGCTACTACGCCGTAAGAGTGGATATAAGGTTACGGGTGCTTGGTACCAGCATACACTGGAAAAGATAATGGACGAAAAAGGGAAAGCAAAAATCCTCAGGGACTTTGATTTCCAAAGTGTTAGAATACCGAAGGTCGGATATAGTAATCTGCAGGAGGGACAAACAAGAGTGCCAACTAATCGGCGTAGCAGTACCAGGAGATCAACATATCATCATGAAAGAAAGAGAAAAAGTTGATAAATATGGAGACTTGGGATTTGAGATCGCTAACATGTGGCAGCTACAAGAATCGAACATAAAAGTTATCCCTATTGTCATCGGAGCATTGGGTTCAATAGTAGACACAATATCTTCAATCAACAACTTCACGATATTGTTAACTGTGTGACGTCTATAATAAAAATAATAATAATAATAATAATAATAATAATAATAATAATAATAATAATAATAATAATAATAATAATAATAATGAAGAAAGTTATCTATGGGAAATCACATCGTAGCTGAGATATAAAAATCTATAAACGTCTCAAAGTTGTAGCAAACATATGAATAGAAAAGGCTTACACATTTTTGAGGAGTGCTGTTAAATGAATATTCTATCATGTGAATGCCTACAACAACTTGACGCTACTCTCAAAATTCTACTTTTACCAGCCCCTAATCCACCGCTAGTCATGTCAAGTAGCACTCCAATCAAAATTCTGTATTAATTGCCACAAGATAACTGATTCTCTGTTTAACGCCGCTGCATCTGCAGTAGCTAACACAACAGGCGTAAATCTGTCTAAAGAAATCGGGGGAGACAATATCAGGACCCCTCTGCCTTCTAGTAATAATATATGTATAATACTGTGAAATTATAGCAGTGAACAAGTGAATAATAAGACAGGACTATAGTAATAATAGTGAAAATATAATAGTGAACAAGTAAATAATTACCCAGATTGATAATTACCCAGAATAATTACCAAGTGGTGTTATGAAACCGTCGTGTCGTCGGCGACTAAACCAGCAATCCCACTAAGCTTGCTTGGTACGGATGGTGGAATTTCGACACCCTGCGGGATTAAAAGCAAACCCCAGTAAATGTCAGAAGAACTCAGAAGAGTCCATGGGCATTCCAAAAACAGGTAGACAGAACTCATTATCCTTGGTTGATACAATAGGAAGAAAGACTCTGATTTAAAACTGGGGTAGATAGGACTTCTTAGTCACACTGGCGATAACTTGTCGGTATCCAACAGCTCTATGCCTGCAGATAGAGTTGGATACAAAAGAAAGAACAAGCAGAAGGTAAAAAATCATAATGGCGTAGGTGAGATTGTGAGAAACAAAGTTAAAAAGACATTTAGGACAAGTTGATAGATTGAGAAGATGGGAATTACAGAATAAAAAAGCACAAGAATAATGCTGGAAAGAATATATAGAATAATAGATAAAGGTTATGATGTGATTTTGGAAGAACTGAAACAAAAGTAGTAACAGTCAAAGCAAAACTGGAAAGATATGACTACAGAGAAAGACAGTTCAGGCAAAACAGATTAATAACTTTCTTTCCACTAATGTGGAAACTAATGCCAGGGGCTTTGGCCGGTGAACTGTACAGATACTTGGAAAAAAGTGGGCTGATACCCACTGCCGAAAGAGGAGCCGAGGAACGAAGGATCAGCTCTTAATTATCAGGAACTGCAAGAGAACACTTACAAATAATAGAAATGTATGGAGTAGCAGAGTATATGAGAAGCCTTATATGGAATAGCATTGAATAATAGTTGTGACGACACGACCAGGTAGCGGAAGTGCTACATTGGAAACTGTGCGAAAAGTGGGGGCTAGAGAGAGGCAAGACGTGTTATGAGCCCAAAACAAAGAGAGTGGCGGTGTCGGAGACTAGCAAGATCCTCTGGAATTTCCCAATACAAACAAATCAGGTGCTAGAGCATAACAGACTAGACTTAGTTGTGGTAGACAAGGTGCCTCACCTATGCTATATATCAGGTCATCTCATAAGTTCTGTCCGAATTTTGAATAAAGAAAACAAGTGATCGAATGTTATATTTAATTAAAATTTAATCCTCAATGTACTTTCACTGATTATCTATGACTTCCTTCCATCTATTTACAAGCTTTATAATCACATCAATGTAAAAATCTTTTGGTTTCAAAGCGAAGAACTCTGAAATGTCAGTTTCGACCTCCTCCTGGCTTGCGAAAGTTATGTCCCCCGAAGTGGATGAATTCATTGCCCATATCATCCACTTTATTGCAGATGCGGCACAGCGGAGACAGCTACTCATTCCTCAGGTTAACCTTCCAGTTCGTGGCCACAGATTGGTCTTGCGCCGCCAGTTTAGTGTTCTTTGTTTATAATTTTAAGGTTTCTCTTTTAAGCCCATTCCACCTTCATTTTCCAGTCATTTCTGTTGTGGCTACATGTAATTGATTGTGTAGCCGCTTCTTGCATAATTCTTTTTCATGTCCATTTTGTATTTTTTCCTTCGTTGTCCCTTTTTCTCTGCTTTCAGTACTCCCTTGTTCCTAAATGTCACTAGCAAGGTTTCCTTAATTTGGGCTCGGTATCTCATTAAGCTCTCGAGTTCGATACGCACGCAGTCTTCAATACTTATCAGTCCCCTTCCACCATTTGCTCTCTTCCTGTATAGGCGATCAGTGTCTGCACGTGGATGATGGGCTCATGTTTCTTAGGATATTTCTTGACTTACTGTCCATCTCCTTTAGATCCTACTCTCTCCACTTCAGGATTCCAGCACTATAACGAACTACTGCGTGTTTATTGACTAAATTATATTTCTGGTATTCAGCTTTGAAGCCAATATTTTTCTCACTCATCGCAGGTACTCTCTTTTTGTCTTTTCCTTCATGTCATGGTGTTTGATTCCATCTACATCAAATATTTCTAGGTATTTGTAGCTGGATTGATATTGAATTGCCTTCATCATAATACGTCTTGCCTCTCGCAGTAGAGCTGTTGCAAAATGTTTACCCCCTTGGCACGGCCAGAATAATCAGGAAAGTATTAGCTAGCTGAAAAGAACGGATAGCATGGTATCGTAGGCTGCATATAGTAAGCCCGCTACTCATTCAAGACCTCCTCCGCGAGCCTCAACAAAACCTGTAATAAAGAGATAATAACAATAATAATAATAATAATAATAATAATAATAATAATAATAATAATAATAATAATAATAATAATAATAATAACAACAACAATAATAATAATAATAATAAGAACAACAATTTCTGTATCATCAATGATTTAGCATAATGGCAACTAGTTATGACATTACAGAACACACATACATGAACGCGTTCATACGCACGCGCACATGAAATGACACTTAAGCCAAAATTATTAACGAAAGTAATTAATTTTAAACTCAAATGTATATTAAATGTTTTCCTCTTTTTATTGAAATAAACAGAAACAGTGTCTAAAAGGCTTACCACCATAATAACCATTTGAATTCCTTATGAGTGATGAAGTATCAAATGTATAAAGCTATACTCATAAGATTGACCACACATTACAAATCAAGATACCAGTGTAACGCAATTTTTATACGAATCAATAGAGTGGCGCACAATATGCTAAGAATAGCAATAAAATCTATATCAAACGACATCTATCTCCTGAAAAGTGAATATGAGCAAACTATACTTGAGATCAGATACTTGAGATCAGAACGAAATATTTATTTCTCACTTGAATGGCTTCATAATAATTCTCATCTATAGCTGGCTTGAACTGAACAACAACAAACACAACAACAACAACCTCTTCATTATCGACAGCATCAACAACAAAGATTTAAGAAAACAAAATGTGTTGTGTGCACGCTCATATTTTGATCAAAATATGTTGCTAATATATAGTTAGGGTTAAGTCCTTGAGCTAGCAGAAACGTTAGCACGACAGTCAAGATGCTTAGCGGCATTTCGTCAGTCTCTACGTTCTGAGTTCAAATTTCGTCGAAGTTGATTCAGATTCGACAAAATAAATACCACTGAGCACTACGGACGATTTATTCGAGTTGGCCCCCTCCTCCAAAACAGCTGTCCTTATACCAAAATTTGAAACCAATATACAGCTAGAGGTTAAAGCAGCAAGCTGGGAGAATCGTTAGAACGCCAAGAAAAGGTTTAGCGACATTTTGTCTGTCTTTACGATGTGGGTTCAAATTCCGCCGAGGTCGATTTTGCCTTTCATCCTTTCGGGGTCGATGAAATAGGTACCAGTTGAACGCTGGGGTTGATGTAATCTATTTACTCCCTCCCAGAAAATTCCAGGCCTTGTGTCAAAATTTGAATCAATATACACCTAGAGTGAAAGATAAGAGCCGAATATAGAATGATTTGATTGCCGCTTCCACTGTTACTATTGCATAAAATTTAACAACTTCAGCCTGATTAAATTAACACCAATATAAATCGTAGTTACCGAACAAACAATCAATAAGAGAAGTGGAAAATGTAAAAAGGAAACCGAATTATGCTTAGATCTTTTTTCTTTTTTACCTCTTTGACCCTCGCTTTATGTCCCTCTTTTGTTACTTCTGTCTTTTTTATTTATTCTCCAGGATTTCTGCAGTTCTATCTAGAGTTCAGGACAAACATAGAATTGGATAAAGTTAGAAGTATCATATGATGATTTGAAAGCTTATGTCCCAAATATGAAACAGCTGTTTTATAAGAATTCAGTGTCCAAAATTGGTCAGAAAAACAGATCCAGTTCTACATCTGGGAAATTAATTATAAAGAAAACTAATAAAAAAACCGAAATCCTGCGAGGTAAATTAGTAGAGACAGATGAATTTCCAATAATGCTCAAATTCATTGTCATGTCGGAGAGAAAAGAGAATGGCAAGTTTAAATAGAATACTATATATTAATCAAATACTAATATTATTTAAACTAAATAACCCAAATAAGTAATATATATGTGACTGTGTATACTCAGACACATCCAAATTGTGTTATGTTATTTAAAAATATGTAAGTGATAAGCGTGTCTGGATAGGAGAAAATAAAGTGTTGACTGAAAAACATTATATATCCAAAATTGCTGAGATTCTGACTTTTCTATCTATCTATCTATCTATCTATCTATCTATCTATCTATCTATCTATCTTCTATCTATCTATCTATCTATCTATCTATCTATCTATCTATCTATCTATCTATCTATCCATATGTGTGTGTATTTGTGCGTATAATTAGTTGTGTGTGTGTGTGTGTAAGTATCCATGATTATGCATATTTGCACGAAGACTGCAACTCAGAGGTCGTATTCAATTAGAAAGCCATTGTAAAAATATTTGCTGTAGGAGACTAGAAGCATGTTAAATCTAAATAGAAACTAATGCAAACATGAACAATATCAGCTAAAATTATAACTCTGCCCATTCTTCCCAATGCTCAACAAATATCAAATGTTGTGAAACCAAAACAGCAAGATGGAGAGACACTAATGATGTATTATGAAAAATAGAATATAATTTAAAATACGACTATGAAATGCAATAGCGTGGCGTTGACATACACATCGAAAACTCAATGACGTCAGGCAAATGAGAAATGATTTACAAAGATTTTCCAACCTAAGAAATCCAGGTCCATGCTAACATAAAAAGTATCAAATACATACGTACACACAGATAGAAAAAACAGATAGATAGATAGATAGATAGATAGATAGATAGATAGATAGATAGATAGATAGAGAGAGAGAGAGAGAGAGAGAGAGATAGATAGATAGATAACGAAGTTGAATATACAAATATAACAAGAATATTTAATGTCACTTACTCAACAATAAGTCACAATGTTTCTGCTTACCCATTCTAACATTTAGAATATTTATTACATCAACGTCACTTAGTTGGATGATTTATACAATGAAACCTATGCCACTATCATGGCATAAGAACCAAGAACACTTATAATAATCTTATATTACAAAATGATACAGGAAATGAGAAATTCGGATGGGTAGGTAGTGCCATTCTAGAGAAATATTCTACTTATTCATATAGTGAGACTAACATATATTAACACAATATTATAAAGACATATTCATTCTGACAGAGAACGAAGTCTAGCTAAACATAATTTTAAAATATTGAAGAATTTAACGAAATATGTGATAACGAAATACAGATAACTTTAATTTGGGGTTAAAGAATGATTACATTGATAGAAGTAACACACACATATTATACAGAACATAAGCATACTGTTCTTGTGTATGGCACAAAGCAATGCCCAATATTATACAATTTAAGTAATCAATTAGTCTAATTATTGGTTTCAAATTTTGGCACAAGGCCAGCAATTTCTGGGGATGGGATAAGTGGATTACATCGACTATGTTGCTGCACTAGTGATAATTTTATCAGTCCTGAATGGACTAAAGGCAAAGTCGACCTCGATGGAATTTGAACTCAGAATGTAAACATAGGCTGAATGTCACTTAGAATTTCGCCCAGCAAGCTAAACGGCCTGCTATCTCACCGTCTTAATAAATGGAGATATTAATGAGTTTAGTCATTTGATAGATGTAATGCCCATTCCTACATTGCCCAATTTGCCATCTCATATTTTAAGGCATAAAATTATGGTTTGAGTGTTTGGGCACTAAGTTCAACTTTTTTTATATTTTTCCAACAAATATTAAATGTGAAGTCGAAACTTCGTAAACTTTGAATATAAAACACTTAAAATGTCATAAAATGCATTATCAACCCTGATAGCAGTTACTACAACGTTTCACTCCCAAATTTTATAACATAAACCGTTATACTTTTCACAAATGGTTCCAATATATTGATTTCAAATTTTGACACAAGGCCAGCAATTTCGGTGGAGGGATTAAGTTGATTATGTCGACTCCAGTGAAAATTCGAACTGAGAACCTGAGGACGAACGTAATGCTACTTAGCATTTTACTCGTCGCGTTAACCATTCTGTCAGCTCACTGCCTTAAATGAGGCTTCTAATATATTGGGTTTCAAATTTTTGCACAAGGCCAACAAGTTCGAGAAAAGGGATAAGTCGATTATGTCGATTCCAGTGTCCAATTGGTGCTCATTTTATCGAACTCGAAAGGATGAAAAACAAAGTCGACCTCGGCAGAATTTTAACACAAACGAAAAGACGGACAAAATGCCGCTAATTGTTTTACACAGCATGATAGCGATTCTGCCAGATCGCCACCTTAGATCGTTCGGATTCATTGGTTTCAAATTTTGGCACAAGGATGGAAAATCTGGTGGAGGGTTTAAGTCGATAAATCTCGGACCCCATAGTTCAAATGGTATTTATTTTATCACTCCCTATAAGATGAAAACAACGTGAATATCGGCACAGTTTGAACACAGAACGTAGGCAGACGAGAAGCCGCTAAACATCCTATCCGTTGCGTTAACGATTTTACCAGCTTGCTGCCTTAAAAGATGCTTCTGATATATTAACAGCACTATTATATTTGCAAGAAAGTGACCAAAATACTATGCTATCGCATATGAACTCAAAATCATAACAAAGCAAAATAACTCTCATTTAATAGAAAGCTTCTACTCTAGATAGAAAATCGCCACTAGTGATATATATTCTCACTAAGTAGGTTAATTGTAGATCACATAATTAAATTACTTGTTCGAAAACACTAGTTCCCTGCAGGATATTTGAACTGATGTCATTTCAGTTACGGTGATACAATATCTTCTGCACTCAACGATATCTCTTTTATAAAATCATATTAACATTATGTGTATTATATGTAAGATGATAAGTATAGTGTTTGTTTATGCAGCTGCCTGTCTCGGCTAATTTCCTAAAGAATTTCATTAGCGACTTTTCGAAAATAATTATTTGTTCTATTTATTTTATTTGAGATTTACGACCACGTAACAAATGAGAGATCACATTAAAATATGATCATTTCAATAAGACTTAAGACTGCAGAACATATTTTATCTGACACTTTTCACTTGTGGCCACCGTAATAGATAAATATTTGAAAGTAACATTGTGGTCAATTGTCTCATGGAATATAAATGAAGGAATATATGGACGTTTTAATAATAAACGTATTCCTACTGGACGGTCAGACAAAATCATAACTTTGATAAGGCATCTATAAAGTGTTTGTACAACAATTATCCAAATAGTCTCAGGAGAATATGGCAAATAATTATAATCGATTTTTGGGAAAACGAAATCAATAGCATTAAAGTTGGTTCAGCTATTTGTTCGGATTAGGTCAGTTATTTTCCCATTTAGGCGTCCGAGGAATTGGTTCAAAGTCAGCGTGTCAAATTAATCAGCTTTCTATTCGATCTCAAACCTTGAGGCATTATCTATGACTGGTTTATTTCACCTATGCTTTTTTTCCTCCCATAAGTCCAGACAAAAACATTTTTTTGTCGTGCTTGTAGGAAACAAACCATCACACGCGCGCGCGCGCACACACACACGCACACACGCACCAACCCCACCCCCCACCCCCCACACACACATATTGACAATGAAGAGGTGCTGCCGTTATAAATAGTTTTAGTGTGGTATTTCAGTAACAGAATTGAAAGATTACTGTATTATATTAGGAAATATAGAAAGGTATATCTGGGTTGCACGCTTTGACTTCAATCAAATTCTGATAAACTCTATTAACAATATCCACGTGATGTAAACATCAAAATGGTCTGGAGATGCTGATCGTGTGCGCTGGAGTGTAATGTTTGTGTAGAAATTAAATAGCATATATAAGCATAAACACGCGTTTCATTTACCATTCTCATATTGCTTCGTTTGATGATAATTTAAACTTGGCCCATCTGATCAAGAGTGGTTTTGCGCGGCCACAAAAGAGATAATTTATTAAAGATGCTAATAGACATAACAAAACTAACCAAACACTCATTTATTTATCTGCACTTAAGCACTTAAGCTTTTCAAATAGACTACTTTCATTATGTTTACTCCGAATACAGACCAATATGATGTCGTCAGTTGTCTGCTGCCATGCTTACTTAACAATAAAATCACTCTAGATATACAGGTATTCAATAAAGTTCCATTGCGTTAATTTGTCACAGCAGTATATACAATACCCATTATTTTGCAAGAACTCTCAGATTTCTGAGATCATTGCAACAGAAACTTGTTTAATCACCAGCAGGAGCTGTTTTGATGAATAAAATTTGTGCGAAATGTTTATGACAAATCTGTCAGTTAGGTAAGAAGGCAGAGAACTAGTTTTGAGCACCAGAAAATGTTGCAGAAGCGAAAATGTGGTAGGGAAATGAAACCATAGGTCCATGGACAAACGTTCGCAATATTTCTTTTAATTGTCTTTGCCAATAATCTGTGCGTGCCTTCTTGGAAGTCCTGCAATCAAACAATAATTGTTGTGCATATATCTACAGTTATTGTCTCAAATATGTCAGGGCCAAAAGTAGATTGTTAGATTGTCATCTTCATTAATCATTAGTCAACTTTGCTATTGGCTACAGAGTGTATTCAATGTAATTCAATACTTCACTGGTTCTTATTCATAACATTGAGTGAAGGAATCTAGAGTCCTAAACGTCACAACAAAACGACAAATTATTTTGTCCAACACACCGAAAACTCTGTCAATATTCTTTTTCAACTATTGGTTGTTGCTTATTTGTAAATATCTACAGCAATCTTACACATAGAACAATGTTTCGAAAATAACAGTCATAGTATCTGCCATTGCATTTACTTGTCGATGGTAAAATAAATCAGAAAACTTGTTTATTGTGATTTTTTATAGTTTAGTCCTAGGAAAACTGTAATGGAGCAGGCCTACGGTCGAAGAAGTTCTATTTGTAACTCACCCCCCCCCCTCTTACAGATATCGGGTATCTTGTATTTCTCATCAAATATGAGTGTAACGTATGATTTGAGAGGAATTTAGTCAATATTTCCATTAGACGCTTCTACTATGTACAGACACTCGAGTTAGAAGAACAAAAACGAAAAGGCAAACATGCAGTTGGGCGCATGCCTTTTTAATAATCACGAGTATCTTTCATGTAAATATTTATTTTTGCTTCTGTAAACAGTAAAAGAAATGGAACGACGTAAATGATGTATGTTAGAGAGATTTATGTTAAATAGATTTTAATATTGCTTTTGTTTTCTGAAAAGAGTTTGGCTTTATTCGCGATGCTTGTGAAATTGTTTTGTGAAATTCATCTACGAAAATTACTCATATCTTCAAATATTAACGAACACCCACTTATCAAAAATGCAATAAATAAGGGTTTGGTCCCTTGTCACGATGATGATATTCTTCTTAAACTGAAATACTAAAAAAGAAATATACGTATCTCTTCAGTCGAGGTATAACCCTGATCATTGGTGTTGTTTTTTTACCTTCTTCAGGTTCAAAATATTTCTGTTCAATCAGCCTTACGAATAAAACCATGTCTCCTAAGCACCGTACACAAGCAACAGCATTTTGCAATACTTAACTCACTTTAAGATGGAAGGCCGCGACGTCAAAGGGAATTTTGCAGTTATTTCTAACTGATTGTATGCCCTCATACAGTTCCGTTGTTAACTGGTCTAGTATGAAGTTATAATGTGGGATATCATTCCATGATATAAACGGCTACAGGTTCTTCCATTTGTTTTCCATTTAATTATCGCCATGCTTCATGGTCAATCAATGATCCCATAAGACTCGGAAGACCATATTCTCTTGTAATGGTTGAAGTGAGAATAGTTCTGTCAGCGCTAGTAATACTGTTGTCGTTAATGAAATGGTGTATTCAGGGACGAAATCCAGTTGCCACTTTGCTGCCACTTTGCCAGACTGCCATGTCGATTCAGGTTGGGAAATTCACTGCATTATAAGATATTTTTGTAGCCCCAGATGAAGGCTACATGATTGAATTTATCAGCAACATTATTTCAGCTATGACAATCTTGTCTCTATTTCATGTACTGTATTTGAAAGACTGCATTATATAATGTTTTTTAAAAAATTTCTTAAGCAATTTCAAGTGTGTAAATGGTTGCTAAATGAGGCTAATCAAGAGATAATATCGAAGATATGTGTATTAGTTCATTTGCAAGACGGTTTATTAGCAATGCATTTTTCTCTGCACACATGTAAAGCTTTATGTTTGTTATAAAATATGTCCGCATTAAATATTTCACATGATTCCTACCTGTATTATTACTTGAATTCGGATTATGAAACACTTACGTTGAACACAAACATCAACGTTGGTTATATTTTCTTTACTCCAAAATGAACGGCATTTTTTACTTATCAAAACATAAGGGAACATATTTTCAACGTATAATTTAAAGCACAAATGATACAAATAGGAAAAGGAAGGAATATTTTAAAAGCTACTCTCTCAGAACTATGAGATTATCTTTTACACTTATGACAAATAAACCTGAATGTGGATGACAATAATGTGTAACATGTCTCATGATACAAAATAACACTGAAATACATTGGATATGTCTTCTTATAATCACGAATTTTTTTTTCTCAAAAGGTAATCCTTATATCCAACGAAACATGTATGCTTTGTTAGAACAACTAATACTGCGTTATTAGCCTTGAGAGATCCTTTCATATAGGCATTTGCATAAAAACACACATATACGTCGTAACAGACGATATTCTTTTGTCATGGATAACGGAATTCCCATATCACGTGATTTCGCTGAATTGGAAGTCATCAGTGCGAAGCGATCGGTGTTCTAACAAGGCATCTTTGCTTAGTTGGATACAAATATTACATTTTTTTGTATTAATACTGCTTCCGTCGCTATAATAATTACTTTTTGATAAGCCTACTGGCTATTTGCGACATTAGCGTCTGGAAAGATGCTGAAATTCTATATATCTTGACAGCAAGATTTGACTGGTATGCGGTCACCTGGTCTGGTGTTTCTTTCTGAAAACTTCCAATCGAAGGAAATTACGTGATAAGGGAAATCCGGCGCGCTCGCAGGCAAATTTCGTCTACTACGATATATATCTGTGTTTTTTATATACCAACTGTCTATACGAGAGGAATTCTCAAGGCTAATGGCGCAGTATTTCCAACGTAGCATCAATGTTTAGCTACATATACAGATTAGCTTTTAGTATTAATAATGTTTCAGTCAATAATAATTAAAATAACGTTGTTATCAACATTAGCATGGTAAGGGTTTTACTTACAAAGAATAGGTTAAAACGTATAGTTATTTTTGTATAAACCTTCCAATGTATAAGTTTAGTTTAAAAAAACAATTGAATTGATGCGTGCTCAAAAGAATAACTCTAATAAACTTCCGAAAATATTTTCTTTTTCATGCACTACATTGACAAGATAAACAAATGAGCCTAGAAAATAACGATAAGTCTAATCACCGAATGAAATGAACTTTTCTGGCATGTTTTATCTAAGCTGTGAACAAAACTATCAAAATCAATTTCTCTTGCAATAATTTAGGCACTACCCAATCTTATTAAATTGACATTTTTCTCATGTTTTTCAAAAACATTTTCAAACTAATACAAATTTGCAGTCATTTTCAACTCTCTTTATTGGGTTTTCTAACTCGTCTTTTTGTGTTGAGGGTAAATGCATCATTTCCATTGCAAGTTTTCATACTTAAGAGTAGCGGGATATCAGTGGTAATTTGTTAACCATTTCGAGCTTTGTTAGCTTACTTCCAAATATGCGAGATATGTTCATATGAAATTTAATTTTTCAGTAACTTGCTTTACAAAACGCTGTGTTAATTATATAACATCCAAAACATGACACACTTACTAAAGTAAAACTCTTTTTATGGAATCATCTGTTATTTATGTTAAATTTTGTGACATTGGACACACGTGCCTTTCATCTCACGTTTCGATACCTATAGTACGGTTTTATGTTCATCAAAAGACTTAAGCTATTTGTTTGTATTCATTGGTGATGCTTGTGAAATTGTTTTGTAACCCTTATATGAGAAAAAGGCGGTGAGGTGGCAGAATATTTTCACTCCGAGGCATATGATTAGAAGCATTTCACCAGTCTTTACGTTCTGTGCGTAAATTTCACCGAGGTCGACTATGCCTTTCGTCCTTTCGGAGTCGATAAACTAAGAACCAGTTGAGCACCGAGGCTGATGTCATTGACGTAACCCCTCAAGAATTGCTGGCTTTGGTACAGAATTTGAAACCAATTCTTATATGAGAAAATTACTCATATAATTCTCAAATATGCTTTGATTACCCAAATATATAATTTCTCTCAAGGTTGCTCTACTTGGTTACTTTCTTTCCTATGCTTAACCTGCTGCATTTCAGATCCTACTCAGACATGTCTCCGAGTTCAACATCACGGGAAATTATGGTTGTTTTCTTTGCTGAAAATTCTATTTTACTCTTCGGAGTTCGAAGTGTCACAAACACTTCATACATTTTGTTTATGAGATAAAATAGACTTTTAGACTCTCACATTGCACTTGGGTTACGTGTAAGCATTTTCTCTGAAGAACCGATAAATGAGTTATGTTTCAGTTGGATTCATTTGTTCCATCTCTACAAAGATTTTTCTGTTGTATTATAAAGACGTTTTCTCATTAATATAACAAAAATTACCTTTAAATAAATGTTTGCAGCACTCGAATTGCATCGCTAAATCTTTGGTCTACTTTCAGCCATTAGAATTCTCGTTTCTTATTAAGAAGGTTTCTTAATATAGCTAGTTAGAAAGTCAGAAGAAATGATGTTATTGATATATTTAAAGATTTTTTCAACGAAGTATCAATAGGTATATAATGTATTGGAATCTGTGGTAAACTGCAGCACTGGATTAAGGATTCCTTGATGAACAGATTACTTGTTGCGATTGGTGGAATCAGCTCAACACCAGCAAAGGCCACTGGTGATATCCCACAGAGGACTGTTTCGGACTTGCCTCCTTTTCTAATCTATAAATTATAATTCAAGCGTCATCAAACACAGGAAAATAATATTCGTACATGACTCTAAGGCCTAGAAAATTATCAACGGACAATATGACCGAACTGATCACCATTCTGTTGTACATGCAGTAAGCCACTAGGCAGACAATAAAAGTAGGTGGTTAATTAGAAACAAAATGCGGTCAAACAACCATATTCTCTTCCGTCAAGGAAACTACACCAAGCGTTTAATAAAACTAGGAACTTAGGAGTAATTGTTAACAACGATCTCGGCTGGAATGCTCACATCAAAAATAAAGTGGACATGGCTTGCAAGACGATCACCTGTATCCTCAGATTCGGAGAGTATCACCTGATTCGGAGAGTAAGATGTTTTCCTTCTCGTGGTCTTCCCCCACTGGCCAAGCATGAGGAGAATTGAGTCACTCCAAGAGCAATCACTTTATAAGAATAAAAGGCATGATTGATCTTGATTATTGGGATCACTTTAAAACATTGAACATTTATTGTTTCCAGCGCCACCTTGAGCGCTACATCATTTACACAAAGTCGTGATAATATACCACAAGCATTGTACAGATGACCTTAATATTAATTTTAGAATTCATCAAACGCTGGGACCGTGGGCCATGCACCCGCTACACAATTCAGGCTCAACACATAAATTCATAGCAACACAATTATTGTTCCTCAAGAGGCCTTGCTCTATTTAACATTATCCCAAAGTAAATCAGAAAATAAAAACATCCCATCACCTGCAAGCGCAAGCTGAACAAATTTCTTCAAGGGATTCCAGATAAACATTGATACCACAAAAACTGACTTAAAACTGACGTAACAGATGCTATCAGGTGGTGCTATTAAATTAGACATTGCCTAGATCAATCTTTCGGTGAAACATATTTAGGTTAAGTCCAAATTTATGTCTTATACCCATAGAAGGCGGTGGGTTGACAGAGTCGTTAAAACGTCGGATAAAAACATTTGAATATTCGTTCCGACTCTCCATTTGGTGAGCTTAAATCACGCCGATATGAGTTGACAGTGACTTGTAATTTGACAGAGATCAGATATAGCAGGTATATTTCAACAAAACAATGTTGAGTTGGTGGGACACATATCTCAATCATATGTTTTAAAAATCATGTGACTAACAAAATGTTATCTCTTGTAGGCAATCATGTTTAACACATAGAGGTATGATTTGAAATAGTATCACCAGCTAGTTATCTTTCAGCTGAAGTAACCCACTCGCAGACACTCGCACGGTGACCCATTCTTTTATGTAGTAATTGTTGTTCCCATCATTGCTGCCGACTACTGTGGTTATTTGCTGTACTTTGTAAATATCATCGTTACTCGTACACGTATTACTGTTTCTCTATAAAACTAATACATGTGTGCGTGTATACACACACACGCGCGCACACACATGTTTATATATATGTATATATATATATATATATATATATATATAGATATATATATATAAAACATTATGCATGTGTGTACATGTACTTGCGCATATTAGTATGCCTACGGACAAATGTAATGTTTACATACATACACACATACACACACACATACTCACACGTACGCGCACACACGCGCACACACACAGAAACCTATATATATTCTTCATAAATAACTAATATATGAAGTATCTGATTAAATAACAACGCTTTGTTTCATATATTTGCTTTTGACCCTTAATGAGAGTGGATGCATTTGTTGCTATACACATCAACGTTAATGTCGACAATTTTTCACAAAGGATATATTTTCGAGATTACATGCGTCAATAGTCAAAATTACAATATTTCTAATATCCCAATATATGATTGTACTTGGTTGCATGAAAGTGTGTGTCCTTATATATGTATATTTGAGTCTTAGTAGGCGCGTCTGCATTTGTGCCTCTGTTTTGTTCTTGATTGTAATATCTGTGCTTCTCTCTGTGTGAAAGTCTCTACTTGTCGACATATTTATAATTCAGTATTTTGCTTTTTATTTACCAAACAGAAAGAAACAGATATCATCACTGCCGTGAGAAATGTTCGATTGCGCAAATACACACACACACACACTTACATACACTCACACACAAAGAAAAAGTATATATACGTATATATATGTATGTGTGTTTGTGTGTGTGTATGTATGCATATATGTATGTATATGTGTGTATATATATATATATATATATATAT
>NC_068982.1:117369623-117372871 GCF_001194135.2 Octopus bimaculoides
TATATGTATGTATGTATACAGACAGACAGGCACGCACACACGCATACCAGCGCAACACACACACACATATTCAGTTGTGTATGTGTGCATGTTTGTAATATGTATATGTAATTGTTATCGTCAATTATTGTAACTATTCTATAAATATTTTATTGTTCAAGCTACAATTCAGTTGGAAAACTTTGTCATATTTGACGGTAGAGGGCAGCAGCTTTTGTTTTATACCATTCGTTTTCTTTTTTGTTTGTTTGAATTATTCAATTGTTATACTTGAAAACATAAAACGCAAATATAATATAAAGACATGTCATTAATAGGATATGGAAACAAAAGATTGACATTTAGATGTAAACATAGTCTTTTTCATCATTTCTTTCTCTCTCATTGGTTAGATATTGATATAGATATCAGCGAATCTACTCTTAATATTAGATCTATATGTATCTCTATATCTCTCACTTTTCATAAATAGGTAGATGTATGTAGCACTACATACATACATACATACATAAATACATACATGCATACGCATATACACACATACATACGTACATACATACACACACGCACGCGTGCACACACACACAGAGACACAAACACACGCGCATATATATGGCCGCAGCTCTGAGCTGAAACTTTGAAATGAAATATATATATATATATATATATATATACGTATATATATACACATACCTGCATATATACATACACGTATACACGTATATACATTTATATACAACTAAATAAATATATATCTACGTATCTATTGTGTATTTAACTATATATTATCTCCCCTTCTCTCTATGCACCTATATATATCTATATATATATATATATATATATGTACAGTGCCTGTTTATCTAGCCGTCTTCATATCACATCTCATTACCGCTTTTTTCCCTATCAGTCAAACATTCTACCTCTCTATGTATTTAACGTCAACCAATTCCTCCCATAATCTGTCACTCTCTTTCTATCTTTACAAATATCCCCCTTTTTCTCATTACCACCTCTTCTCTTTCTCCCTCTCACTCTCTTTTTATTCTCGCAATCATTCCGTCGTCTCCCCACTTCTCCCAGGACAAAGCATTTCATAATCTGTCCTCCCTCTCACCACCTCTCAACACATTTACGTCCGCCATTTCTTTTCTTATCGTTGTTTTACTTGCTGTTTTACTGCAGTAGAAGTTGTTTTGTTATTGTAAGTATTGTTATTACTTTCTTATATCAAATGTCATTATAATTGTTATTTTAGTTGTTGTATTTGGCAACATTTGTCCAGTATTGATTTCTTCCGCATTTTTACAATTAACAATTATTATTACGTTTTCTGTTCTCTCTCTTCTGTCGTGTATATTTTTATCTGTTGCTGTTATCACCCTTGCTATTTATGCTTCTATCGATGGTGATTTTCTTATTTATGTGTTTAATTGCTATGTAATACACTTGTTGCTATATGTATTTGTCATCTAGTTAAAAAGAAGCAGCAGTACTCGTTATCCTTCAAATGGTCTCTGGGACTTGCAGGTGGGGAGGAAAACTGACAAATTGATCCACATGGTTGCAATAGCGTTGTTATGCTAAATGCAACTAGGAGCCAAATAGTGTTTTTAAATCACAAGATGGTTCGTTTCTATATACAGTTAATAATACCGCATTCAAACAGTCATATGAGAAGAAACGTATCCGAAATAAGACCATAAAATTCTTTTGTATTTTTAGAACTATGCTCAGTAATGATTCTATAAAAATAGAAAACACATTTGGATGTCGTTTGATTTAGGCTACGTTGTTTGACTTATCTACCGTCAGCGTAAAGTATCTCTCATTAGTTTCTCTTATATATTGTCGATCGGAGGACCTGGCTTCTTTGCTGTTCCTTCTCAAAAAGTGCCTCTGGGATTACAATAATGAATAACTCCTATTTTTGAAAGCGAAAAAAAAACTTGCTTTGTGATTTGATGGGCATTTGACTATTATTTCTACATTATGTTTCGAGTGCATAGTGTATCCCTGTTTAAGCTCATTGTAAAGAACGATGCTGCTGACCGAGCGAATCACTGAGTTGATGAATATTGCTTTTCCGTTTCCATAAGTCATTCAGAAAAGGTTTTGACTATGGTGAAAAGCTTCCTGCCATAACTATCCAACATTACATGTATCAGTGGTTTTATTGTGGGTTGCACCATTGTCCTTAAAAGAAGTGGGGTTCTGCGATGCGGCTGCATTTTCTTACAGGTCTAGCAAATACATAGCAGATCCCTTCTTTTTGTTTGTTTTATTATTGTTGTCGTTTATGGTGATGGTATTGCTACTGGAGTTGACTGTGGTGTTGAAGATAGTGGATTGGCAGAATCTCAAGTGCCTTCGATATAATGCTTTGCTATATTTATTCCGGATCTCTGAGTACTGATTTCAAATCGAACCGAGGTATTCTAAGCCTTTAATTCTGTAGGGGTAAATAAATAAGTACTAGCCCACTACAGGTAACATCCCACGTTCTCTCTCCCATCGCCTCTAATAACTTGGATGTTCAATGAAGTAAACGCTGTCAATTTCAAATGAGTATTTGCATTACTCGTGGGTACTAAGATAGACACCTTAAACCGTTAATGAATGCATGGTACATTGTGATAAGTATTCAAACTCAATTGTGGATAACAGCTATAATTGTTATAGTTGTTCTTCGTGTTTTTGCTGCTGTTCCTCGTTTTCTTGTTGTTGGTGATAGCGTTGATTCTGTTGTTGTTCATGTACTATTGTTTTTTCGTTTTGCAGCTGTTGTTGATACTGCTGATGTTTCAGTATAGACGTAAAGACTAGGCATTGTTAATATTCTTGACGTATCCTTCATGCTGCTTGTGTTATCGCTCCTAACGTTGTTGGCGTAATCACTGTAGTTTTTGATTAGCTTTTGTTTATCCTCACCATACTGTGTTGCTGTTTAATTTTCAATTTTCTTCTACTGTTGCTGTTGTTGGTCGTACTACTGATATTGATATTCTTAGTGGAGACTTTGGTATATTTGATGGCTTTCTTGGTCATATGTGTAATGTGTCAGTTTTAAATATTATATATGTTTTTGGTTGTATTTCTGTTGTTGTTGTTGTCATTATTATTATTATTATTATCATTATTATTATTATTATTATTATTATTATTATTATTATTATTATTATTATTATTATTATTATTATTATTATTATTATTATTAGTAGTAGTAGTAGTAGTAGTAGTAGTAGTAGTAG
>NC_068982.1:117373496-117374537 GCF_001194135.2 Octopus bimaculoides
GGACTGGGCAGCCAGAGATAATATGTTTTATTATTATTATTATTATTATTATTATTATTATTATTATTATTATTATTATTAGTAGTAGTAGTAGTAGTAGTAGTAGTAGTAGTAGTAGCAGCATCAGCAACAGCATCATTAGCATTGGTAGTTGTAATATTCGTAGTAGTTATATATTTGATGTAGTTTTTCGTGGTCGTCTTATTGTTGTCCTTGTATTTGTACCTAGTGTTGTTTTTGTATCCATAAATGTGGTGGTAGTGTTGTTGGACTTACAGTTGTTCTTGGCGACTTTATTTGTCTTCTAAGAAATGTAGCAGTTATTAGAGATATTAGGGATTTCATGTTGTTTTTATTTGTATTGCTATAGGTTAGATACTAGTTTTGATGTACTTTTGGTCTTAAAGCTGAAGTTGGTGTTATTGTTGATTCTAGACTTGTAAGTGATCTTACTCTTAGTAATATTATTATTGTCATCGTTCTTCTCAGCATTGATATCGTTAATATTAGTTCTTTACTTACTAACATCATTGCTAAGACTGTCCCTTTATGCTTGATATTGCTGTTGGTCTCTGTCCAGGTCACAGTTATTCTTGTCGGTACTGGTATTTCTTTATTCATAAATTTCCTATGTTCGTTATTTTTGCTGTGTGTGTCTTAGACAATAAACATAAAGTAAAATAAATGTATATTAATCATATACATTTCCCATAAACAGACAAATAAACAATATATGCAGAAGACATAGTCATTGTTTTATAATTCTATTTCTATATGAGATAGAAAATTTGTTGACATCATAGAATTTTATTATCAATATTATTACTTTTTCCACCAGCTATATTTTTCGTTGCCGTTGCTATTCCTGATAACAATACTACTACTACTACTACTACTACTACTACTACTACTACTACTACTACTACTACTACTACTACTACTACTAATAATAATAATAATAATAATAATAATAATAATGATAATAATAATAATAATAATAATAATAATAACAACAATAATAATAATAATAACAACAACAGC
>NC_068982.1:117374547-117377992 GCF_001194135.2 Octopus bimaculoides
AATAATAATAATAATAATAATAATAATAATAATGATAATAATAATAATAATAATAATAATAATAATAATAATAATGTTAAATTTTCATTATCATTACTTATTGCTATTATTATTATTATTATTATTATTATTATTATTATTATTATTATTATTATTATTATTATTATTATTATCATTATTATTATTATTATTATTGTTATTGTTACGATTATTATTTTCTATAGTCGTTGTAGCATAGTAATAGTAGAATCTCGATTTATTCCGTTATTGTGGTTTTAATATAGAATTTATTTATTTCTATTTAGATTACATATATTGGATATATTGATATATAAAATATATGAAGTTTTTTCGAATTTTAGGCAATAAAAATAAACTATAACTTGGAAATATATTCCGATATCTGTAAGAAGAAAATATGTTATGTTTGTTTTTTTGTTTTTATGAATTTAATGTCAGATAAATAGGTTCCTAATAAGAAAGTCGGAGATTGTAAGAGGTGAACCGAGCCTAGGCCGAATCTTTGGTTCGTATACTAGTTTTGATTAACGTTATTGCGTCTCAGATTTGTCAAAAGTTTTATTGAGAACTAAATAAAATGGTCGCTAACAAAGATGTCAACACGTTTTGATAAATACAGGGCATTTGTACTCAGTTATAAGCAGCGAAATGAAATGAAAATAAAATGAATGTTGGTGACGGCGTGACAAAGTATAATTTCCTTGTTACACGGTTGTGTAAAGCAGTTCAAATACTTTTACAGCACATTCTGAGCGAATATATTCGTAATATAGGGCACCATATGCATGGGAGAATATTTAAGCAGTTCGATTCGCAATCTCGTGATACGTAGTTCGGTATCAATAAGTAGCAACTGGAGCATTGTTTTGTGCCTATTAAATGTGTGTAACATAGTGCCGAGTATACTGAGGCTCTTCTTCGGCGGTAGATTTAATCATAAACTTGATTTAACATAAACATCTAGAAGTGGGTTCCTATAGTAGAATTCACGTTGTTGCATAGATTCGAACTAGATCTCTGGTTTGAAGATAAGGTTTAACTACTGATTTATTCTTCGCGTTTCGTCACTGTCTTCAGAAGCCCTGGAAAAATATATGTAGGGGCTGCCCTTTTCCTTTGAGTAGACTCCTGACAATAGGTATCATCATCATTCACTTAACGAATATAAAATGATGCATACAATAGAGAAAAAAAGGATAAACTCCGTTTCAATACAAAGTGTTTTCTTAACTGTTTATATATAAACATTGTCATCTCATAAATCTGTTCTCTTGTCTTTAGTCCAAGATTAGCCCTGCTTGAAGAACCTATGATAAATGTGTTTCTGACACCATCCTTTATTTTACTTCATATTCGTGCGATACAATTCAGATTTGTTACAGGCATATATTCCAAAGTGTTCCAATAAAAGATTCGTATTTGATTTGAATACGCTGAATTCAAATATATGACAGATATTAAGACTGAATTTCTAATAGTTTGAGAGATCTCATGAAATTTGAATCAAATATATGTAAGTATAAATAATAATTTGTTTGCACAGTTTTACATCGATTCAAGAAATTCTAGCTCAGTTCATCTCTATAGAATCACTTGATAAATATGACGTTACAAGCTATATTTATCTGAAAATATGCTGTCGGTTCAACTGAAGAATTAAATAAATTTTGATAGACTTTTTAAGAAACTGAGAAGAAACTCATGAATGTTACACTCTATTTGTTTTGGGGTCAGTAGACCTGATGCATATGCGTTGGGTTTAGCAACGCAAGCTTCCAGTTAAGTTCCTTTAGTGCAGAGTAGTCTTGTGTAAAACTTTATATCTCATAGTCATAATTTCATCTTCACGTCAATGTTCTCCCTTTCCCCAGAAGATTCTAGCCTCAATGAAAACACGATAGCAAAGTCAACACGATAATTCAACCTATAGACCTAATACATAGCAATCAATAAATCTCAATTACAACTTGAATTCATCTGCAAAAAACAGAAGGTTCTACACAACCATACTAAATTCCACTCGGCAGCCAACATAGCAAATTCAATCCAAATTCAAATAGTCAGAGATACTGAGAAATATATACAAGCTCAAGGAAAATGTGTATGACATAAAGCTCACGCATTACATCTACAAGAATAATGAAAATTAGAACTGTCACCGTATTTGTATGCCGAACAAATGATCTACAAATATCGAGAGCAGACACAAATAATTACAGAAACAGTTTTAAAACAACCTATTCCAACATACTGCTTCATTGGAAAAGATGATCATGTCATTAAGTTGTCTTTTCTATCTTCTTTTACTTTTTCTCTAGCAAATCCATAATCGCACTTTCTTTTTCTCCTCTTTCTCCTCCCCTACATCCCTATCTCTGTATTTCTGTACTTTCTGTATTTTGAGATCTTGTATTGATGCCCATGTGTGTGTACACATATTTATGTCTGTATAAGCACCAATGCACCAACATAAACTTACCTAGTTGTATGTTAAGACATACATAATTGCGTCTCAACAACATGTTCGGACAGATAACGACTTTGTGTATGTTAATGTCTAGTCGCCCTTCCTCTTCACCTTCATTTCGCATGTGCGTTTAAGCATAAATAATACATTTTAATATTAGGCCTCCAAACGTCAGCATTTTCTACTCTTTATTACGAAAGAATTTGTTGCCAATAAACTACGTTCTGGATGAATCGGCGGAGACTCTCAGTAATTTTCTCAGACTCTTGGTTGTAATATCTAACGGCATTCCCATCTGTAAAACATGTCATGGAATTTTCAAACATCGAAATGCAGATTTCGTATCGTTTTGCGTTTCACTTCTCCACTTCAGATATTCACTTCGCCATTTTGACTGTCAAATATATAGTACACAATAAGTGTATTCCTGTTTATCCACACTAAGAAGGAAGCCAATATGCAGTCTCTCCACTTTCGAAATACCCCTTATTCGAACACACTCCATTGTAGAAATAGGAGCTCTGTAAATAGCGCGTTATGGCTGCAAAATATCTGAATACAACACAAATTGTCACACATGCAACGCCAATAAATATATAATTGCTCACTCACAGTTTAGCTGGAGCAAGTGAATAAAATTAAAACAACACTACAAACGCAAATTTTATATTGTCCAATCTTTCATATTTTCTAATTTTGTTTATTCTATAATCGTTTAAATCATGATTTTCACCTTCTTTTTTTAGTCCTCAATATTCCTTCTTTGATGCTTTTTATTTTTCCTTTTTATCTGTATTTCCAAATGTGTAATCACATAGATACACTTACACAAATGCAGACCAATACGTACATCAACATTCATCCACACATATAAACGTAGACACATACATACATACATACATACATACATACATGCCTACATACATATATACATACATATTATATGCGGGTATGTAT
>NC_068982.1:117378582-117379371 GCF_001194135.2 Octopus bimaculoides
TATATATATATATATATATATCACTAACTTTAATGCATGTGCTAATCGTATTTTGTGAAATCCATGCAGAAACCTTATACCAAGGCATTTAAATATGGTGCTTGAAAATAGATTAGACTTTTAAGTCGGTTACTGTAGTGGAAACCAAGCTTCATTTATTCATAGAAGAATTAAATGCAGCCCAAGAGGTAAAACTAAAAACAAAAATGCTTCCCTTTTGTTTTGTTGCTGCTTAAATATGATGTTTAAAGTTGAGAGGCGTTTGAAGTTAGATTGAAACGATGGATGTTATAAAATGAATATCTACTATACCACTATAAACATATACAAATACAACTTCTCGCGAAGAAAGAACAAAAATAAAATTTTTAAATTATGAAAGTGCATGTATATTTGGAGAGCATTACTCGTTTGAGGTACGTGTATGAGACGTTTAACTCTGCATTAATAATGTGATGTTAGGCAAGGGGAATATTGCTAGGAGAGAATAGAGATAAAAGAAAGAAGGGAAGTCTACCACACTGCTGGGATATTTGAAAGCAAAATCTGAAACGTATGCTGAATTTAAAATATGTATTCTATTTATTGTATTATAACGACTAACGATGGCTGGATTTTCAACGATGTCACTGATTTTCTTTCATTGGCCCCCTAGTCTTCTTTCTTCGTCTATTTGTGTGATGATATCTGTTGTATGTTTGTTTATTTGTCTTTATGCATGTAAAAAAACACACACACACATAAGGGTACATGTATACATATACATGTATATATATACATGTATATATA
>NC_068982.1:117379481-117381951 GCF_001194135.2 Octopus bimaculoides
TATATATATATACATGGGTGTTGATACATACATATATATACATATATATGTACACATATATGTACATATATGCACATATGCCTATATATATGCATATATATGTATATATATTTGTGTGTATGCGTATACGTACATCAATACATGCATACATACATACATATATACATACATACATACATACATACATACATGATGGGACTTAATACAGAAGTAATATCTCTATGCCGATGTTTTAAGAGAATTCACGTGAGACTTCTTTCTAATATGTTTCATTTACGTTAGCCTTGTTCTACACTTCCGATTATTTTTCACTGTGCCACTTCCTTCTGAAGTGAAACACTCACTGAATTGTGGAATGTTGCTTCAAATTTCCTAATATTGTATATGTAGTGTTTTTCCTAGTTTATGTCTCCCCTGATAGACCGACAAACTTATGTTTTTGTTAGTTGATTTTCTACATTCATATATACGAATTACGAACAGTGATATGAAATGAAAATATTTCTAATTTCTTGAAACTGAGTGACTTGCAGCCATTTATCTCTGGAGTGTATTTTTACACAAAAGTTTTACTAATGCTGTAGTGAATAGATATAAATATACAATTCTGTGTATTCTATAGTCAACTACATCAGCTACAGAATAACCAAAATACATTCTCCCTACACTGCCTGTGACTATGATAAATTCAACCATAATATCATTTAGAAGTTATTGAGACTTTATGTGGCATCCGTTGCTTGGATTTGTAGAGAAAAATGTTTCGTACTGCGTTTATAATCACACTTTCATCCCAATAATTTGATGAGAAATCTAAGGTAAGCCAATATAAACTGATTAGGGTGCGAGAACTCAGATGGACAAAACTGAGAACTGCCTCACATATATATTAATTTGTCAAGAAAGTTCTTGCGGTTTTTAACCTATAAATCCAGATGCACATATCTCGGTTCAAGCAAAACTCTATTAATCGAAATAAACATCATCAGAATGAACACAGTTTTGCCAACGCAAAACGATTTTATTTATACCAAGTTTATTTATGCAAGTCGTTGAAGGCGTTTTTGGCATCATCTTGGTTTTTGAAGCAATTCTCACACAGGAAGTTGTCGAGATGCTTGAAAAAATGGTAGTCGGTAGGGGTGAGGTCTGGCGAGTATGGCGGATGAGGCCGAGAGTCGTTGCCCAATTCATTCAACATCTCAGGGTCAGTTGTGCCACGTGTGGCCGAGCGTTGTCGGGGAGAAAAATTGGTCTTTCCTGTTGACCAATATTGTCTGTTGTTGTTGGAGTTTCTTATGCATTTCATCCATTTGCTGACAGTACTTCTCCGCCGTAATGGTTTCGCCTGGATCCAGACGACTGTGATGGAAGACACCGGCCGCAGACCACCAAACAGTCACTATGGCTTTCTTTTAGTGCAGCTTTGGCTTCGGGAATTGCCGTGGACCTTCGTCGGCGTCCAATCACTGAGCTGAACGTCACCGTTGTCGCACAGAATCCACTTTTCATCACAAGTCACAATCCGGTCGACAAGCGGGTCGTTCTTGTTGCGTAAAAGAAAGAAAGACGACACTTCAAAATGGCGTTTTATTTTGGTTGTCGTTCAATTCAGGCGGCACCAATTTCTGAAGTATTTTTGCTTTTCCAATCTCTTTCAAGTGATTGGAAATTATCTTATATGTTACGTATAATTCAGAAGCAAGCAGTCAAACTGGGCGTGGATTGGCTTCGACTAAGGCTCTTAGCTGATCGTTGTCAACGTCTGATGGCCGACCACTACGTTTATTATCATCAAGACTCTCGTCACCACTACAAAATTTCTTGAACCACCATTGTGCTGTGTGTTCATTAGTGATTCCTGGGCCAAAGGTATCGTTGATATCGCGAGCTATTTCAGCAGCTTTTCGGCTTAGCTTGAACTGGAATAAGAAAATTGTGTGAATTTGCTTTTTGTCCATTTTGTATTCAACGTTCCGGAAAAAATGGCCTAATTATTCAAAAAGAAAAAGAATAACACGGTTAGATAGAGCAAATTCGGGTTTTAAAGCATATATAATGTCAAAGTATTTTAACGACAAATAAGTTGAAAATACCTCATTTAAAACCAAAATTAAAAATTCCGCAAGTAGTTTCTTGACAACCTAAAATATATGTATACATATTTGCACAAATACACACAGACACATAGACGCACACATACACACACACGAACAAACACACACACACAAACACACACATACCCTCCCCCCACACACACCACATGTGTATCGTTGGCGATTTTTTTCTCCGTCTTCCCTTTGGACATGTTCTATATTTCTGATGAAGAGCTCCGCTCGAAACGTGAAGTACTCTTTCTTTCCTTTCCCTTTCAGAGCGTCCAATAACACTTGTACTTATTCCACGTCCTTGCGTTGTTTTTCTTCCTTGGTCATGTTTTGGATTGTCTCCCTCTATATGTATATGTATA
>NC_068982.1:117382373-117383021 GCF_001194135.2 Octopus bimaculoides
TATACACAAAGACACAGATTTATATATATGGAAAGAAAGAGGGATATAAGAGGGAGAGAGAGAGTGAGAAACAAACAGTGGGGCTTCTAATGAATTCAGTCAAATGATTACACTTTTTTTTAAATGATAATTTTTCAATTGTAAGTTTTTCATAAAAGTATGTAGGCAAATAAAAATGCAAAATAAGAGACAGTAAATGAAATATATGAAAAAAATAATTCTTTTGTACTTTTTTTATTATAAATTTCGTATGATGCTGAAATATGTGGGAATATTACAAAATTTATAAAAATGTTTTCACGTGTGTCGCTAATCACAGTAATATGTGTGTGTGTGCTTGTATGTGTACAGACACACACACACACACACACACACACACACACACACACACACACACATATATATGTATATATATATACATTTACGTATGTCTGTTTGTGCGTATTGTGTGCGTGTATTTTTGTATATTTTCTTGTTGCAATAGACTGTTTTATTTTACTTTGCTTTTTCACTGTAATGGCAGATGTTAAATAACTTTATGCACCCGGAGGGTAGACAGTCCAGATTTGTCATAGACATATATATATATATATATATATATATATATATGCCTATGTCAAATTTGGACTGTATATATATATATATATA
>NC_068982.1:117383890-117386368 GCF_001194135.2 Octopus bimaculoides
CCTTAGCCGCTTTGTCTCCCTCTTCCACTTTTTGATTTTTTTTTTTTAGACGCTTGGCAAACACTCTGTTTCTCCCCTTGTCACAAACACACTATTTCTTTCTTTCTCTCTTTCTTCTTTCTCTCTCTCTCTTTCTTTCTTTCTCTCTCTTTCTTTCTTTCTCCCTCTCTTTCTTTCTTGCTCTCTCTCTCTCCTTCACGCGCGTACGAACAGATTTGACTTCGCCATGTCAACAAACTTCAAAATTGGTAAAAGTTTATCGATTTTTACAGCTATACGCGGGTGCCTCTGTGAGAAAAAGTTGACAAAAACACAGATAGGGTTATGAACAATGTCCTCCTAAAATTGGAGCGACATGCGTGCTAATTTGTGGACGTGCATAACCCACATCACGTACACACACACACACACACACAAACATCTTGTGTTTTATAGATATTGATATAGTTAAAAAAAAGGAAAAAGACAAAAAAACAATAACAAAAAACAACAACTTGAGGACGTTATACAGATAGTGTTACTAGACGGTCGGGAAAGGAAAGAGAGAGAATATGACGTTTTCGAGCGGAGCTCTTCGTCGGAAACGAGGAAAGTTCAAAGATGGGAAAACGGAGGAAGAAAAAATCGCCACCGATGTCCACGAGGTTATATATCTTACATATTAAAACTGAAAATATCAGTCTGTGTGTGTATGCGTGTGTGTATCGGTATGTTCTCGTTTTGCGACAAAACGGCTATACCGATTCTTGTTAAACTTCACACGCACATATGTCTCGGGAAGCTTTAAGTATAAATTAATTTCCAAAAAATGCTCGGGTAAACGGTGGGGAGAATAACATTTGGGCGCGAGTGAACGGTGGGAGTAATCATTTTTAAGCTTCTAAGGGGAATAACCCAGTCCCTCCTGGAAATAACTACCTAGGAAAACAACTCATTCATTTTAAGTATACTTATTTCTTAGTGTTTCAACAATTTTAGTTATTTTCTTAATTTATCCAATATAATGCTGAAACAGTTAAATTGTATTCTCATAAACAATAGATCCACTTATTTCGCTTAGTGACATATTTACGAATATACCAACAGTAGCGCTGCTGAAGCTAACACTCTCTGGGAATTCACAAAAGCCTTTTTCCACAGTTAATTACTTTGAATTGTTATTATCTTATATCTGATTAGCGTGTTATTGCGTAACATGTTTCACGATTTTAATATACATAACTTATTAGTATTTCCTCCTAAAATCTATATACTCTGGGAACGTATTTAAGCCTTTTTCGGGCCTACTTTATTTCAATTCTTACTAAAGGGTAATTATTATATAATTGACTTCACAATTAGGGTATTCATAACTTACTAGCAACGATACCCGGTCTGGCTCGGGATTAAAATTGCATGGGCTTTTCTATTGTTTCAGTCATGTAACTCCAACATCGGTTGTCAAGCAATGGTATGTGCACAATAACAAATATATATACACATACAAATATACACAGATATATATACATATATATATATATATATATATATATATATATGTATATGTATATGTATATATTTTATTTATTTATTTATGGGTTTCAGCCAAGTGGCTGCGGTCATGCTGGAGCACCACCGTGATTTTCCGTCTTTATGCTTTGCTCTCTTCACGTTCCTTGCATGGCTCTTCTCCTCCACCTGATATAGTCCAATCAAGAGTTTTGATGGCACATCTGGTGTATAAGAGAATTTGACATCGCTGCCCTAAACTGTGTCTCATGACGAGCCATTGGTTCGTCTGGTGTCGTGGAGAGGAAAGCATCAAGTTTTGTCTTGAAGACCTCCGCATCCATATCTTGCAGGTCTCTCAAATATTTTGGCAGGGCATTGAGGAGCTGAGGTCCTCTGAAACCGAGGCTGCTGCAGTATCTCGTTCTTATGTGAGATGCAGTGGACAGCACCTTTGGCACCATGCAGTGGGAACCCGTGCGGGCATTCCTGTAGTACTTGATGCCAAAGTTTGGCACCAGTCCTTTCTATATTTTCCATATGTATATTATAACATATCTTTCCCGCCTGCGCTCCAGGCAGTAGAGACTTAGTGCCTTCAGTCGTTCCCTGTAGTTCATCTGTTGGAATGTGGCGATCTTTTTTGTATAGTGGCGCTGAATTGCCTCGAGTTCTGCTGTCCGCTTAACACTGTGTGGTGACCACAACTGAAAGCAAAAGTCTAGGCGGCTCAGCACAAATGTCTTCCACAGAGTCAACATGACTTTTTGATCCCTTGTACGGAATGTCCTCAGTATCCACCCTACCAGTTGTCTGCACTTTGCTGTCAACTTGACAATGTGCATGTGAAATGATGCATTACTACACATGTTGATGCCCAGATCTCTTACTGTTTGTGGTTCTGGGATTGCAGTACCTCCAGGTCCTGTGTATGCCAGTTGGGAGGCACTTTTGGCCTTGTAGCGCAGTACTTGAAATTTTTTTGCATTG
>NC_068982.1:117387022-117389035 GCF_001194135.2 Octopus bimaculoides
GCTGCTTCAGGACCCAGTCATAATGCTGCAAGAGCTGCGTGAGGCAGCTTCTACCTGGACGGAAACCATGCTGGGTCTCATTCAGCAAGTCATTTTCTTCTAGGAACGCAATCAATCTCCTTCTGACAATTCGTTCCATGACTTCGCTAATATGTGAAGTCAGAGAGATGGGCCTGTAGTTCCTAGCCTCTGCTCTGCTTCCACCTTTATGGACAGGACATATGGTGCCTTCCTTCAGCTTTTTGGGAAGTTTACCATTTGCAAGGAAACTCTGGAAGAGTATCCGGAGTGGTCCTGCTAATTCTTGTTTACACGACTTCAAGAGGACAGCCGGGAAACAACCGGGGCCAGTTACCGAATTTGAGCTCATTTGGTTTATGGCAGTTATTACATCTTCCTCTTCAATGCCAATGTAGGTAATGGATGCAGTCTTTTTTCTGCTGAGTGCTATTGTCAAAGAAATCGGCTGGGTTCTTTATCTGCATGTGACTCAGAGGAGAAGTGAAGACACTCTTGAATTGTGCACTGAGCACTTCACTTAACCTTGTGGGATCTGCATTCAGTGAGCCATTAGGCAGGAATAGGGGTCCTATCTTATACTGTACCGTAGCAGTCTCCCTTGCAGATCTATAGAAAGCCTTGGGGTTTGTTTTTATGCTTTCTACTGCTCTCTTCTCCTTCTCTGCTGTCTCCTTTTCATGGGAGAGTTTAATCTTGTTTTCTATTTCTAACAGTGTTAGTTTTAATTTAGCCCTTTTCCTATCCTCCAGTTCTCTATTTAACTTTGTTGTGTGTCTCATAAGGATTTTCCTGTCTCTAGGAATTGTATTGGCATGTTTGCTGGTCTTTCTATATGGCACGTATTTGGTGCATATGTCTTGTATGGTTGGCATAGAATGACTTAGTTTGAGGTCAATGTCTTGTATAGAAAGGTTGTCATGCCAGTTTTGATTTCGAATCTCTCTGCGAATTGACTTCCAGTCCGCCCTATGGAAATTCAGGTTGGATATTGCTTGAGTCCTCCTGGTAGGGTCGGTGTCAGTGGGTTGTCTTGGACCATACACAGTTAATTCTATAATGTTATGATCTGAGAGAGATGTGGGCGTTATTTTCACATTATGGATTAGGCTCACATTGTTTGTGAAACAGAGATCTAAAATATTGCTTCCCCTGGTTGGTTAGAGTATCACTTGTTCCATGAACAGCATGTTGGATAGTTCTAGCAATGATTTTGCCTGGCTTTGTTCATGCAGTGACATCCCAGAGAGGATGTGACCTTCAGGCCATTTAACATTTGGGAGGTTAAAGTCGCATAGGAAAAGTATGTTGAAGTGTTGGTCCAGATTTGTCAAGACCTCTTCTATGCGTCTGAGGCTGTCCTCAAATTTACCTTCCTGCTTTGCTGTATTTGGTGGACGGTATGTTGAGCATACAACTACATCAATTTGTTTTATGTGTACTATTAAAGTATCACATACAGAGTTTGAGTGTGATAGGAGTAGTAGGGGTGTGACATCTTCTCAGATGTACATTGCAACTCCGCCATGACTTCTATCCCTTCTGTCTGTTCGGAGTACGGCATACTCTGGTATATTTATCTCCGCATCTGCTATATTAGGTGTTAGATGCGTTCGGTAAGCACCATGCATATTGCTTGATTGCAGGTTACTAGGTTTTTCAAGTATAAGAACTTGTGTTTGCCGTCTGTTCGTAATAGGCCCCAGATATTCAGTAGGAATATGGGTGTGATATCTGTGCAGGGGCTCCTGGTGTTAGCGGTGGCCATCCCTGATCCATCATATGTGGTGGCCTTGGACAATGGTTCGTGTGGCCTTGACTCTGTACCCTCTGCATCCACGTTAACTGTTGTACCATTTTCTGGGCCATGCTTAACAAAGCTTGCTGCTCAGCTACTGCAGTTCGTACAGCCTCTGCATATAGCCTTTTTTGGGAACAGAAGGAATATACGGACTTCTCTCTTTGTGAGTCCTGTTGGTATTCGGTGGATTAAGT
>NC_068982.1:117393488-117395088 GCF_001194135.2 Octopus bimaculoides
ATATATATATATATATATATATATAAAGCCCGCCTTTTACATAGATATATAGAGAATAACAATCTTCTATGTACTATGCCGGATACATGAGGTGCTCGTTTTGGTATGTTGAATCTTTTTGTGTATGTTCATGTACTTTGACCATACCCTACTGATGATCAGAAGTTATATATTGTTGTAATAACTGTGAAATCGTTCGATATATAGTTCAGTTTGTTTTTAAGAGGCCAGCTTTTTGAGTTGCATTCCCTCGCGTTCGGTAAAAATGTGTTTATTATGATAGTTTGACCTTAGTAGTCCCTCATAGCGTGAGGCATTCTTGTATAGTAATGCCCTTATATATAATTTGAATGAAACACTACGGTACAACAGTAGTAATCAAATGCGTGGTCTCATTTGTCGAGGACCTATTTGGTTTACGAATATACAGTGATGCTTCTGACAAACTTTTGCTGTTGTATAAGAAATATTTAACTGAGTATGTGAAGTCTTCTTTTCAATATTACGCACTGGGATTTTGTTATTTTTTTTATTGATAATGTTTTTTTTTTATTCTCGCTATACTTGCTGTCACAATTGAAATATCATCGTTACTATGGCAAACAAAATATCAAACAATGAATAATTTTAACAACCACTTCTTAAGAAAATACAGTTAACGTCTTAATAATAGCGTCTTATATGGATACAAAACATTAAACAGTATTGCATGCTTATGTTGGACTAAAATGAACTGATTTTCCATATACACCAGTAATGTAACTGTCAGTTTCGATGACGAATATTAATTTGACTAACGGAAGTCTTCCTACTCGTAGACACAGGGGGATTCCAGTGACACGTTTTTCGCCTTTTCTGGACATTTCATCTCTCGGTGGTGTGGTAGGAACTTTGTCACCTGAAATGAGCCACCCTGAGAATTTAATATCCAGTAAGGCCCATCGATATCCAGCTGCAAAGGAAAGCCAGTTTCTTCCAGAGAACAAAATATGAAATAAGGTAGAAAGCATGACAGAAGTAGTGTTTGAAGAATTGACTACCAATACTGGGTAGGTGCAATATCAACTCTGAGCTAGGAAAATCGGAGTGACCTTGAGTTATTGTATTCGATGTTATAAAAATGCACTTATGTTGTAGCCTGAGATACCTCATTATATTAATAAAATTCGCAGCTAATATAACAGCTAGATTTTCTATTAAATATTCAACCAAAAGAGAGAAAAGAGAATCAACTAAATACACGATTAGGAGTTTTCATATCACATCACACTAAGATTTCCACTGGAAGTTCAGAAAGACGGAAACAAAGGATTTCAGTCTAAGGCCCTAAGACGTTTGACAAGTAACAGACTTCAGATTCCATAACAGCGTTAATAGTATGTTGAGTAAATGATAAATGATAAAAATCAAGTGGTTCAAAATATGTGAAATTTTACTTGGCTTTCGCGTTCCTGGTGTATATTGAATACAATATGCAACAAAGAAGTGATGTATCTCCTGAATTATAAAATATATTTTGAACAAAGCGTTGTTTAAAATATATATTCATACATACGAGTATACACATAAGAACAATCTCTCAGGCGATACATCTGTGTGT
>NC_068982.1:117395701-117408202 GCF_001194135.2 Octopus bimaculoides
GGTGCTCCAGCATGGCCCCAGTCACTGGCGGAATTCTGTGGAACAATTCAATATATACATTATTTACATTATTTACATTTGACGGATATTCGTCCTCATCTTGTTTGTTGTTAACACAACGTTTCGGCTGATATACACTTCTATATTTAAGAGATGAGGAATTATTTACATTATTTACATTATTTACATTTGACGGATATTCGTCCTCATCTTGTTTGTTAAATATATATATGTGTGTGTGTGTGTTCTCATAGTAAGTACTGGGGGCGTATATTTTTCATACTGCTGTAGTAAACTCATCTCATTATAGCGCAAGCAATACAAAAACAATAATTTAATATATAAATACCGACGACCTTTGTTTTAATGTAATAGCTGTTTCTACTAAAATCAGTCACACTTGTGCTGTTTGTTAGTTAAAACCCTATTAACAATAAAATGTGTTCATCAAGAAATTAAGCAATTATTATAATGCAGTATTCGTTATTTCGGCAGTTGGTTTGCATCAGCGTTTTATTTATTCCGTACAAACATGCTAGATAGGAAGTTATAATTTGACATAACATAAAATATTACTAGTCTTTACAAACTTTGAGAAAAATTTTATCTATCTATCTATCTATCTATCTGTCTATCTATCTATCTATCTATCTATCTATCTATCTATCTATCTATCTATCTATCTATCTATCTATCCAGTGTGTTGAAGGAATAAACAGAGAAGAGTACTTGATGGCAAACATGAAATCACATGGAACTGCAGGCGTTAAAAGAAATATCTTCCAGCAGAATTGTTTCTCCCTCGTGTTATTTGTTACAGAGTTAATACCTGTCTCAATGACAAATTAGGATTGGATTGTCAACATGGGCTACAAACTAGTGAGAAATGCATCTTAAACAGATCAGAAATTCATCATGTGTAAAATAAATATATATTTGCTTTACAGAAGAAAAAAATAGACAGAAATAAATTCACGAGGTGAAATGATGAAGGCGTGCTGTAGTGATATGGGAATGAAGTTTGGTATATCAAAATCTGCGACTCCATCCATGAAGAAAGAAAGCAAACCCATTTTAATGGAAATAATTTTATGGGATGCATATATTTCAGGATCTAATGTCAATGTATAGAATACAAGTATCTAGTTACTGTGGAACTCGATGTTATAATGTGTATGGAAATAATGGAAAAATGAAAACTATATGTTTGAAGAGATTAAAGCCAGTATGAATTCGAAGCATAACTCAAAGAATGTGGGAGGTTACGCTCATGTGTTATAGATGTTGGAGTTTTGAAGTGGAAGAAAGATTAAATAGATGCATTGACAGGAAAACGAGAATAAACCTAATTATGCATGAAGTGCTTTATCCAAAGGCGAATATCAATCGTTTATGCATAAAACGAACGAATGGAAGTACAGAACATAGCATTTCAGATTGCGTGGAATGGGAAGAAAATTAACTAAAACTACGTTGTATAGTGTAAAGAAAATATACTTAAATATGTTGTCGACTTACTTGGGTTGAACTTGAAGAGAAGAAAGAACTTGATGTTGAAAACTAAATCACTGTCATTTCTGAAAAGAAAGAAGGAAACAAAACCAGTTATGAGAGCTCCTCAGAGACACACAGAATGCCAGAAATAGTAAACGTTGTTGCGAAATAGGGGATGAGTTGCAGTGAGAAATCCAACTAAAGATTAAACAATAATACAGTAACTAAAACACTTTTCTATATGTTATATGAAGAATATGAGGGTTTCCTTTATCATCATAGGTTTCCACACAGACTATGATACAATCTAGAGACATAGCATGGCAGACATGCAAGTATTCCAACACTCATTCTGCTTTGAAACCGAGTTTCTGCGTAAGGCGTTTCTAAAAGCATGACAGCAAGAAGTCACAAGAAAACCCTTTATGTTATAGCGTTAATACGCAATGAAATAATAGTAATTAAAATGGTATATATGCGTGTACGGGTATGTGTGTGTTTGTTTGTGTGTTATTATGTTTGTGCTTGTGTGTGCGTGTGTGTGAGTGGGTTTGTACATATTTTGGAGTATTTACAGTTAATATAATTACAAAGCGTTATACACGCCCTTTCACAGTTCTATTATCATTGGACTACAATAGTTATGCTAATGTTGCCATTAAAACAAATGCAGAATTATTGATTATTATTTTTTTATGCTTAGAATTATATTTCTCAGTCTTAATCCCTTTATGATCGAGCTTCCCCTTCGTTCGAATGTCGGTAAATTATAATACCAGCTAAATACCTGCATTATAATTTAAGCAACGATAATTTATCAACTATAACCCATCCTACAATGTATCGATTGTGTTCAAATGAGAAATGCATTGATATTAGCTTAGAAAAACGGCAGAATAATAGACTCCATCCACAAAAATCAGTTCATTAATTATTCAAGAGCTGTATAGTGTATATTGTGTTATCTGGAATTTAATCTATGTTACACATTTCATTTCTTTTATGGTTATAAACACGACATTGTCAAATTTGAGATTCGTCTTCAATAGTAAAAGTTAGGGATTTGATTCATTATAATACAATAAATTGCAAACACTGAACTACTTTTAGGATTGGTTCCTAAAACTTAGTGGAAGTCATAACGAATAGTGTTTACTTACCGTTCTGCTTATAACGAAAAAAATTTAATACCTATTCTGTTTAGAGTATGCATTAATACTCTAAAAAAGATGTGGAGAAACACTGATAATTCATGAATAATTAGAAAATCGGAGGTGAGATCAAAAATTTCTAAATGTTTACGTACCCAAGTGCATGGAATTCCGACACTGTCTCTCGGCCTGCTAGAAAGTGCAGCCAAAATATTCAATAATTCTTAACGTCACAAATATCGAAAGACTCTTCAGACATTCTGGTGTGCTAAGAGATGGGTATCTTTCGGCTGAAGCGCCATTTGTCATATATTTCTCTCCAATCAGTCCTGTTCTTTCTTTCCATTTATGTTTTCGCTTTTATTTCTGTTTTGACATTTTAGTCTTATTAATTTCTGAATACCAATAACATAGTCTGAGGACTTGCTAACAAAAGATTTAGCAGTGAACAAGTTGTGTGCTTTTTGAAGTGATAAAATTTTAAAAGTTTAACTAAAAAGATCGTGTTGTCATTTGCCAATTTTCTCTGAAACTAAATAACATTAAAGACAAAATTTAATGAAGAACATGAAAATTCATACTTTTACATTATTCCTTATCTTCCCCTGTCGTACTCGGAAATCGTGACACTAAGTCAACAATGCATGGCTTTTGTGAAATCACGGAAATAAAATAGTTATTCAATAATATAACCCGTTAAGAAAAGATTTATATTTTCTAAAAATATTAATAATACCTCTCATATTACAAAATGAAGAGAAAAATCTGAAGATACTTACGTACCGCATGTATTTACAGTTATATTTATGTATACATTATCAATTACATATGCAGATATAATAATATGCATATACACGTTTATAATTATACACATACACACATGCTTTGGAAAAGATGAAATACATATATAGGCACAAGTATATGTATAGTTATATATGTATATAGTTTTGAATATATCTATGTATATATGGAATGAGGAATACACAGACACACACACACACACACACATACACACACACACACACACACACACACACACACACACACACACACACACACACACACACACACATATATATATATATATATACATATACATATGTACATTTCTAAATAGGTATTCACAACAATATTTTGAATGTGAATATATTCCCAGATCATACGTTTATTTAAAATGTTCTTTATAATTCATTTACTATATAACAAGAACTCTATGCATGATGTGTAGTGTGTGTGATACCTATGTGTCTTAAAATATAATGGCGATATTACTTAAATACCGTAACGTTCAAAATACATTCGTGCACATATGCATATACGACGCACTCATACATGCATGCATACATATGTATATATTTATAGATATATACATATATACATAAACAGAATATTCTGAGTATTCCAAACGTATCCTAATGTAATCCTTATTTACCTATGTACACTCTGATGATTTTCGATACAAGATATTTAAAATATAAAATTATATATTTATATAATTTTAATTTGTAATCTTAATTTTTATTGTGAAATGAAACAATTGTAGGTGAATATGTTGATTAATTAATAAATTAATTTGTATCAATTACACCTCTATGTTTTCTAACTCCATAATATATATATATATAGTAGTAAGCCTCGAAGCAGTACACTTATAAACGTCTTATTCAAATAAGGAATGGCTATATTTCTATTCACATAACTCATGTGCTATTAGAAAATTATCACAAAGCAATTTATTGATGTTTCCAATGCATTTGGTACATATGTTTCAAGTGGTTACATAACATTCTACCGCGTACGATCCTTATCCATCAGTTACGAATAAAATACATTAATGTATATAGATTTAGTCGGAAAATTCACATAAACTATAGAAAGAATTATAGAAAGATAAAGTGAGGGAAAATGCAAAAGGATAAGAGAGATAGCAGTTGAATAGAGGAAGGAGAGGAGCGATAGCAGAAAGGGCAAGAAAAATAATATCATAATGATGACAATGAAGGCAATAAAAATGTTATTTTAAACATATAGTAAGCCATATTTATACCAGTTATAACATCGTTACACAGGAAAAAAAAACCTATACGATGACCAATTTCTAGTATATTACTCTATATACGAATCCTATGTGTGTAATCGTAAAGTTGAAGTAACACACAGTTCATTTGTTATAAACACATATCGTGTATGCAGATATATGCGCTTGGTGAAACACCGCAGATAAAAGGAACAAAGAGAAATCGAAAAAATATGGGTGAATACTTAGAATGCAATAGCCTAAGATTAAATATTTGCTTCAAATTTTGTCACAAGGACTGCAGTTTCGCAGACGGATCAAGTCGATTATATCAGTTTCAGTGCTCACCTGTGGTACTTTAAAAGCTACAAAAGGTGGAAAGGTAGAGTCAACCGGCGCAATTTCGACTCAGAACATAAGAAAGACCAAATATTGGTTTCAATTTTTGTCACAAGGCTAGCGATTTCGAGGATGGATCAAGTCAATTACATCGACCTCAGGGTTTAACTGGTATTTGTTGTATAGACCACGAAAAAATGAAAGGTAAGTTCGACCTTGGTGAAATTTGAACTCGGAACGTAAAGATGGACGGAGTACTAAATAATTTGCTCGGCGTGCTAACGATTCTGCCAGGTCACCACATTAGAAAGACCAAATATTAATGATGAGTAATCATAGACTGGGAGAATGATCAAATACATTTAAGTAAATACATGTAACTAAAAATTTCATAGGCAGAAAATTTCATAGGCTGTCCAAGATACTCTTATGGAATGTGACCAAATGAGTTTTTTTTTTCTAGATATGCGTCATCCGCCTTACGAAATTGGTTGCAAGTGAGTTTTTTTTTTGTTTCATGTTGAAGGAACAGATGATATTCAAATGGGGATGAATCAAGATAGGAGGGAATCTGATCAATCAGTTTCAAGCCAGAGTTATTGAAATTGATGAGTTTTGCGCTAGAGCATTGTCCTAATTGTAACAAGACCTTTTGTCAGTCTTCCGGGGTTTTGGTTTCGATAGCCTATCGTAACTGCCTCAGTACGGTGATATAGTAATCTCCATTGATGGTGTGGCCCTTTTCAAGATAATCAATGAACGCAATTCCCGTTGCATACCCCCAAACCGATCGCTCTTACCTACCTGCACATGGAACAATCTTTGCTGACTTTGGAGCAGGTGCGAAGGGTGTTTCCACTGCATGGATTGTCTTTGGCTCAAAATAGAGAACCCAGGTTCAAATTATTACATATAAATTTTAAGCCGATGTACTAATTCATATTCCTGAAACAATGCCAAAAAATTGTCGAAGTATAACATTTCAGAGATCGGTACAATTGAAAAAAACATCAGTTAAATTATATAAATCTAGGAACACCAAAAGTAGAGTGGGCACTGCAAAGGCGCAAAAGTACCGGGGAAATAAATAGTGGAGTTATTATAAATGCGTACAGTCTTCGACAATTTTCGAATTATGGATGATAGTGTCATATCATTTTGTCGTTCTGGTGAATGACAAATCGATACGCTAATTAAAAGCATTATTAAAGGGCAAATTACAGAGTTGACTGTTTTATGCAACGGAGTCGTTATCATACAAATTCATGAATTTTGTATTTTGTTTTAGTGTTCAGTTGGTGTAGAGACGGAAACAAAAAATATATATAATATGGTTGTGAGACCAGAGAAGGACATGAAATAAAAGGTTCATTTATATCGTGTACAATAGTATCAACCATTTCCCGAAGATAATGTTAGGATGTAAATTTATATTTATGTTAACAATCAGCACTAAATATATTGTCTTTCTTTAATTCTATTAGTTAATGAAATATTTTTGAACGAAGTAAACAGAGTCTTTCGGGTGGTCTATTGACTTGGTATTGTTTGGCTGAAGCTACATTCCGGAAGTTAATATGATACCATATATTCCTGGATATCATATTAGAAATATGTTCTGTCAGTAACGTGGAAAATTTTAATTTTCCAATAAAAAAGGATGCTTACAGACATAAGTTCCTTTTTTGTCCGGGTTAGATGTAATTCTGATCTAACAGTGAGTATTATTATAAATCCTAACTAACGTTGTAGAATACCTTCTCAGACACCATCTAATGGACAGTATTTATTAAACAACGATTAGAGTTGTTGTTTCTTATCCGGGGAGTGAGTGTAATTTATAATATGTACTACCATATGTAGTGTTACCAAAGAATAAATTTGTTTGCATAATTTAATACTTCACATAGTCTGTAATACTATAAAAACCATGCATTTTCCTTAAAAGCCCCAGTTACATAGCCAACCCTTGCACAAATATTTCAGAGATTTAAAGGCCGACATTTTGCATTTAAAAATCTAAACCATTCTCTTTAAAGTGTTGCAGTGTCCTTCTATAAAAGCTTCTGGTTTTAAATATTTGAAGCAACCACAGTTGGTTATTTTAATATGAGAGCTCACATGTTTTTCAAATAAATATAGTTAAGTGTGAAATTCCTCTCTAGGCTAGGAACGGGATAAAATTAGGGGAACATATGTTTAAATAGCATTGGCAAAGGATATATTATCTCAGTATATTTCTCGTTTCTAACATAACTTCTGATTGTTACAATATATATATATATGTTGCAGAGCTCTATGTCTTAGTATAAATCATAAATTCCGCGACGATAATTTTGTTTTTTAGTGATTGAAATGTTAGTATTCTATTTATTAAAAGCGCTTTTATTTTTTGTGACAAAAGTGCTGTACTTTGCTTTTGGATCAATAGAGATATTACAAGTAATTCGATAAAGAGTATTCGATGCAAACCCTATTGTCCATTTTGTCTTTAGTATTTTAGGACACCTATTATTGCTATTTAGTTACTAATTTCCATAACATGAAAGCATGTCTTTAAAAACACCACGTTTAAGAGATTCATTGTAATATTTTGCATTATTTTTAGATATTTTTATTGGATAAAATGATTGGAGACTCTTATGGAAATATTCTCCATAAAAAGGCGATTTCAGGCTTAATTTGTATGACCTGATAATCTGTATATATACTACAAATATTCACTTTGTTCATATTATAGGTTAGATTAATTACAGATTAGATTAGAATTAACGTAACATCCAAAAACTTCACTGATATTATAGCTTTTTCGAACGTGATGGCTAAATTGAAATTTCGGAAAATATGTAATTGCTTCCTAACACTTTACAGACAAGACGGAGAATAATTATGAACTATTAGAAGAGAATCATCAGCGTATAGATCTTCCACTAACCTAGAAATAAAGTTAGAATGTTTGGAAATGAGAAATAAACTCACCAGCATAGTCACCTCGGCCGAATACAAAAACATTCATTGTTATGTGGAATTCCTTTACATTAGAAGCACCAGTCCAAAGCCTAATTATATGACTTCACAATTTGATAATTAATACTAGTGCATATACTTATGAATGTTATATTAGATCGAAGATGTTTTGTAAAAATGTCCATGTGAACGGTGAAAAGCGAGAATCAAGACAATGATTTACATATTCATTTTTAATGCATTCCTCTAGATTCCAACGTAAATAAGCTAATCATTGCTCTATTTTGTTATTGGAAAAAAGAAAACATCTGCCTACAGACGAATATGAATTCATAACTCTGTCGATCCATAAGCGTAAGAGGATTTAAAGACATCCAGTGTTTCTCCATCGTCTTCTGTTTGCAGCCAATGATACCCTAATCTAGTGAATGAAATAAAAATTTCTGGCGCTTGTTTATAAATTCAGCAAACAAATGATTTATTGATGCGTGCTGATATCTGCCAATTGACAATAAGTCGTTAATGGCGAGAATCAGAACGATGAGATACCTATTCATTCTGATAGTGAGAAAGACAGTGCACTTTTAATATTGCATGTTAAACGCTTCCCTTCAATATGCATGGATATATTCAATGTCGATTTTCTCTACAAAGCTTAAAATTTGCATTTCCCCACATCCCCTACAAGTATTGTATTGTTTTCAGATTTAAGTCAGTTTCTGTAAACTTAACTCCATTTTGCGAGGAAGTATTTTCTAAATGCAGAATTTTCTTCGGTACGAACTACTTGTATTCTTGTAAGTTAATTCTTCCTAAGGTTAATTTCAACAATTAAGAATGAAGATAAGACGTATTTATGGAAATTGAAACGTATATGGTTATAAAAAAAATAATTACCTTATGAGATTCGGAAAATAATTGAAATGTGACAATAGTAACACTTACATATTGTCGACACAGGAGCCAAATGTGCATAAATTATACATTTGCAAGTTCTTCATCAAATTTCAAATATGCTAATAACTCCTAACTTAATAATGTGAAACTTACCTTACACTTGCTATTCTTATCTTAGCTTTTCCATTGAAACTTAACTTAGCAGTTTACTCTTCATGCCCTGAACATCAAAATGCATTGTACTTCTTGATATGCATATGTATGTGTTGCATGGGCGATTATATAGATAATGCGTGCATATTTACATTTTATTTTTCATGGATATAATATATTGGTCGATGTATTGTAATATTTAATGCCCGCTAATTCCATAAACTCAGAACAATTTTTATCTTTTGACTTGAATTTTATCGATTTTGTTTCTATTTCCCGTATTTAGTCAATAGTCTCTACTCTTCAGATAGAGTTCTCTTATTTAAAATTCTCCTTATTTATATTTTCCTTTTGCTTCGTTTCCCCTTTTATTTTGTTCTCCTGTGAGCTAACCTCTTTAAGCTTTTACAACTTTTTACAACTAATTAATTAATGTGTGGAGCATAAGCGTCAAATTCCAATGGTTGCGCACAGAACTTAAGAAATGTATAGTAATTGCGTTTATATATTTACACTAGATTGTTCTGACATTTCTTACGTGCAGTGTATGAACGTGGCCCAATCTACGTGTCGGACAATTGTTATTGAAAGTAATATAAAAGATCAGCAAAAGAAGAATTACTAGTGTAACAATTATATAAAATAGAAGTTCAAAGTAATATAGAGCAGTAGGAAATGTCAATACGAAATGTTATGACTATTCGTAATGTTCAAACAAATGCATCATCCAATGTTTTTTTATTAACGTTCATTATGTAATCCATGTTTAGAAAATAATTGATAGAGGATGATTATGAATTTCTTTTCCTCTTAAAGTGGCATGCAAAAGGAGGTGAGATAAACGACATTTATTTCTAGGAAACTACTAAAAATGTGATAGAGCTTCGGGGTTCCGAATTTTGGTGTAATGTGATCCCATATAAAAGTAAAGACCCAACTAAAATTGTTTCTTTTGTATGTAACCTTCTACACACGTGATTAATCAATTGATTGGTTCGCGTAATAATTGTTTTTCTAAATGATATTTAATTTCCAAGTGGTAGTAATATCGAAATGTTTAATGAAATTATGTTTGATTTGGGTCAGTCATGGAAAACAGTATCACGAAAACATGTAAATTTCAAACACATTACAATGCGAAAATCTTTTTGCAGGAACAGTAATTTCCAATCTAACAAATTGATGCACACAATGCTGCAACAGATTCTACATTCGATGTGGTGGCATCTCTTCTTGGTATTCAATCTAGTAAGTTACAAATGAAATATGTGTGTACGAGTTCATCTCATTCACACATCATATAATTGAATCACTACACACTTCTACTCTTTGTCTCTCATACGCTGCTGATATCATTTTAATATATGAATATGCGTGCCGGTGTATGTGCGTGTGAGTGCGTGTGGTGTTTGTATCATCATTACGTATGACTATCATTTACGTTAAAATTCCCAAGTCTGCGAAGTAACACATTGTATAACAAATACTTGAGAAACATGAGGTGTTAGTCTCAACTCTACCCTCCACTTCTCCCTCTCACTCTCTATCTCTCTCCAGTTCTTCCTCTCCTTTTCTGAGATTATTTTTTAAGTTTGAGAAAGAACGCAAGAAGAATGATGATTTATCTTGTGTCAATATCATAAGTTATTAAATTGTGTTAATCCAAGACTACCCAAGAAACAACGGGCAATAAAAGTATAGCATTTTATCTTAAGTTTTCCCCCGCCATCATTAGTTCATGTCGTAAACCAGTTATTATTAAATTCACATAACACTGGTATTTACCATACTGGTGTTGACTTCTGGTTACGTGTACAGTACTAAATTCTTTTCTGCACTGATACCACTTATAATCTCCTCGGCTAACTTATTTCGTACTCTGTTATAATCTCCTTCTTTATGGTCTCCGCGGTTACCTTTCTACGTATTCTGTGTCCATAGAATCAAATATTAGTTTCTTGGGAATCAGATGTAGAATTTGCTCTCGTAAATCATCAAAGAATACCATATCGATGTTTATGAACCGACAAGAAAATTCTACGATGATTGATCAGAATTACCAACTTTCAAATCACGACAATCTTTCTTATAAAGAATAGGCACATCCGTGATGCTAATCTTATATAAACTGTCCTTGAAAACAAAGTATTTGGAGTACCTTCAAATGTAGGCAAGCTCAATGTATATTTATATGTATATCCTAAATATCTTTTTTTCTAACAGATAACAGCAACAGTACTTAACTCTTCGTTGGCCTCACAAAAGAGTATGATATATGTGAAAAGCTTCCCGAAATTAGTGGTTCCCAAAAATGCGTATTTAAACACGTATACATATAGAATAATTCTCACAAGGATGAAAATACCTGCATCATAAATATTCCATGTTCTATATAAAAGCTGGAATGTTAAATGAAATTAGAAAATATATTACCCAATGTAAATAATTATGTGTTTAAGAATTTTAGTAATTTCGCGTATTCTCTTAGGATATTTAATCAAGTATGATATATACGTATACTCACACACATACACACACACACACTCTCTCTACCTTTCTTTCTCTCCCCCTCTCTCTCTCACGCAGACACACGCACTCACATACACATACACACACACGCGTGCTATAGACATTTCTATACATACATATACATGTACATATATATATATATATATATGTGTGCATAAACACCCATGTATATGTATGTGTGCGTTTATGTATACATAATAGATAAAAAGAAATAAATATAGAACGTTTTGCCTCATTCACACACACATGCATACACACACCTAGAAATTCGAATAGATATAATCTACTTGAAAGAAAAATGTATGAGAATAACATAAAAATTATTACTGTCGAATGCGTAAATTACGAATATGTAAATATACAATATAAAGCATAGAAATGTGTATAAATTAATATATAATAGTGTACAAGCACTCTCTATATGCATTTCTGTATGCATAAATATTAAAAATAAAAATAAATGTAAGTTTAATAAACACATAAATCTTGGAATTATAAATTTCTGTAATAACAAATGACAAGTGAAAAGTATGGAACTGTAAAATCATAAAAACTCGACTCCGCACCTATATACATACAGGTAGACGCATACAAACTTTATACATTTATACACAAACACACAGACATACACAGACATACACACACACATACACACACGCACACAGATACACACAAAAAACACTCGCATACATAGACATGTTGTTCGTGAATGTATGTGCTTCCAACATGTGTATGTATGCGGGTATATTTGTTTGCTGGTTGCAGTTCTTTGAACAGTTTCCTCACTATAAATAAGTTCTTTTTACAAATTCAGTAATATATACATCTATACTTATATGCGTAGACAGATGTACATATATAAAATCACAGACACACACGCATACACACACATGGATACACACACACATATATATGTATATATATGTATATATATATATATATATATATATATAT
>NC_068982.1:117409498-117410370 GCF_001194135.2 Octopus bimaculoides
GAAACGCCGGTGTTAAAACGTGGGTGGCTGATGAAGGAGAACGTTCTCTATGTGGCTCGTGTGTTCTCGTCTACGTTTGTTTGCAATGTCCTGTACCCAGATATGCACCTATACATACAGGTGGATGTCGGTATGCACATACCTGTACGTATATATGCATATACTCATTTACTATTTGTTTATATATATATATATATATATATATATATATATATATATGTGTGTATGTGTGTGTGTGTGTGTGTGTATATGCGGGGCGAGTAAAATTCCCCAGATATATATACGGTTGGTGCTGCAGTAGGAGGAGTGGGTTTTGTGTACAGCGCAAGTGCTTCTCTGTTATTGAGGGAAATAATACTTGTGTCCCTGCGAGTGTTCAGTGTGACCTTCAATGCTGTTACATATCTAGCTTCGTAGCGTCAATAATATTATCTCTTTCTCTCTCTCTCTCTGTATATATATATATATAGTTATACTTAGCGGCCCTTCCTGTTTGTGTTACCTATTTTGACCCCCCCACCACCACAAAATACCAAATTTCATTTAATTTGCTTTGCGGGACCAACTGCTTTATCGAAAGGGTATATTGTTATTAAATGCTCGAAATTCGAGATTAGAGAAACAGCCAAAAACTGATGAACGTTCCTTCTTTATGTTGTTTGTTTTGTTTTACATTGGTGTCTTTCGTTGTTCGAAAGAATTCTTCATGTTCCATGTACTTGTGCTTCGTACTATTTTATTGTACCTGTTTCATGATGTCCTGTGCCCACATATGCGTATATATATATATATATATATATATATATAATAATAATAATATTATTAGGGACAAAATCCAAATTACAGGTAAAAACTCTTTATATGTATATATA
>NC_068982.1:117410658-117412298 GCF_001194135.2 Octopus bimaculoides
TATTATTATTATATGATTGAACGCTACGCATCCTCTTCCAAATAATTTATATATGTGTGTTTGTTTGTTTGTGCGTGTGTATGTATATATATTAACACCCATCCCCCAGACACACACTGAAACTCATTTTTCGCATGGAAAATTACCGAAGCATCTCTTTATGAAATTAAGATAGTTGATTCATCCATAGGAGACTTTAAAAAAACATCTGACAATTATATCTTTCACGAAAGATCAGCTATTCAAATGGAACCAACAGGAGGACGGTTTCACAAGCCCTTTATAAAACATTCCTTCAACACCCTCACAACATCCCTACTCTACCCTCAATCAATTATCTTGTTTTTTTTTACTATTCACTATCTTTTTCAGCAGTTGTTCATCAATATTCCTTCACTTCCACACTAATTAACAAACCTCAACTTCATTCTAGACATACCCTAATCTCTTATACATAGTATCACACAGCCCAACAGAATGTGAAGTCAGTGTGACAACCCCTACCGACGAATACGAGAAAGTTCTCCAAAAAAGTTAACAAGGAATCTTTAAAAGATCTCCCCACCGAAGTTAACAAAGAACTTACGAGATACATGAACCTAAAGGTAAAAATACCAGTGAAGCCCTCACATGGGCTCCACTCCCCTCCTCTCCTTTCTTTATTTGACACCTATTTCCCCTTTTCACTCTTACCCACCTCCTCTCTTTATTGATACCATTTCAAACTAATACACTGCTTGTTGTTCATACACATGTCTTCGTATTTTGATTTTCTGTAAATTTCAACTACTTTCTTCAATAACTGTGCTAGATCCTCATAAATTTGTGCTACATTTTCATCAAAATGAGACATTGTATGTTCATAGATACTGACAACGGTAAGAAACCTACATTTTGTCAGTTTTATGTGACATGATATGGATCGTTCAGTTATACCACTTGGATTTTCTGCAATGGAGGGTGCTCATGAATTTTTGGAAGCGAACACAACACCAGATTCTCTACGCTGACCCTCAGGTAGTTCCCTCCGGAAGATAGTAAATCCATAAGTAGGTTCATTTATTTGACCCTCACCAGAGAGACGAGTTTTAGATAACGCAGCTATGATAAGGGAACACTTTAAACTCACATGCAATAAGTGCAGTAGGCTTTTCCGGCCTTTTGTTGAAATTACCATCAACCAGTTTATGCACATTCCAACAGCCAAAATTCAAGGGATGTTTATTTTTAATTTTTCTTGATGATTGTTTGACCATAGTGGCAGGGTAAGGACTGGACCCAGCCTTTGCCACACTGGGACACCTGCCGAGCCAGACCTGTTCCTTTGACATTTCCAAGCCATTTTACCATTTACTGAATCTGTTTGAGACATTTTAGAGTAAGTTACAAGTGCATTTTTAGGTTTCTGCCAAACAAATCAATGATTTTACTGACATTTTGTGTACAAGAAGATGATTAATTTTCAGTGGGTGTAGCTTGCATTGCACTACCCCCAACTATTGGCCCAAGAATACTTTCGCCGGTGTGACATGAAGATTGACAAAACCAGGAACTTCCAAGACCTCAGGTTTTATTTGGAGATTTCCTTCTGCCAGGTAGATTACCAACCAAGGTTAAAGAGCTTCTACCTGCCGATGAGT
>NC_068982.1:117412308-117419843 GCF_001194135.2 Octopus bimaculoides
ACACACACACACACACACACACACACACACACACACACACACACACACACACACACACACATTTATATATATATATACGCGCACGTGTGTGAGCGTGTATGCGTCTGTGCGTTGATCTTGATATGCTTTCATAGATAAGTTATGGTACGAAGACGTTGTATACATCACTTCAAGCACGTCATAATATACGCATTGTTATTGATACATGACGAATCTACATCGGAGTTAATATATCAATGTTTATATATCACCATTAATATATGCATTTAAATTTTTAAAAAAATAGATGAGTTTTTAAACGTGTATAATGAAATAAATAATAATTTACATAAATTAGTGTATACAATATATTAATTCAATGGCATTTAATATAAAGTTTTTCAAATGGAAATTGAGAATATTAAAAATTTTATGATATTATTATGAATTATATCTATTGAAAATCGCACATATTTACACACATGCATTCACTCACGCACATACACCGGAGAAAAACGAATACGTCACTGTATGTAACTGAACATTTATGCATACATGTATGCAAAATATGCATTTTTGCACATACACGTGTGTGTGTGTGTGTGCGCATGTATGCGTGTGTGTGTATATATATATGCCTTACGTATAGATAGCAATTCCTGTTTGTCTGTTACTATCATGATGCCTATCCCAGCGAACAAGTCTTCACCAAAATGTTCATATATGTTGAACTAACATCCAGTTAGTTGGATTTTAATAGAAATCGATAATGGGTCAGCTACGGGGGTTGGGCTATATGATAAAATAAAAAGGGTGCAGAAACTGTTAGGTTGAGAGCCTGTTGAGGGAAATGTGGTGGCATAATGATGGTTGAGTGATATCAGGGAAGGAGAGGAGACAGGAAGAGACAGAGAGATAAGGAATTGAAACAATAACACTATAGATAATGTCTTTCTCCCACACATGATCAACCCGTTGAGGGAAATGCAGTGGCATAATGAGGGTGGCTGACATCAGCGAAGGGGAGGAAACAGATATAGACAGAGAGACAAGGAATGTGAGAGACAGAGAGACAGGGAATGTGAGAGACAGAGAGAGAAAACGAGATACGGGGACAGAGCTGAGGTGAGAGAATGTGTATACTACGGGAAGAGTATATTTTAATACCTTGTTCTTTCATCTCTACCATTTACTTAACGCATACGCTTTAGCGAATTAACTATCGTATACTCAGTCGCAACTTTTAAAGCATGTTCAACAACAGATGTTAAACTAACAAGTAAAAGGTAAAGTGCTTTTATATTTGTTTTGAAATCCCCGAATTAAGATTTATTATAACTTTACCAACGTATTGAAACAATAACACTATATATGTCTTTCTTTTTCTGCCATAGATGAATAGCAGTTCGTTGTCGGGCAATTTTTACAATTGAATGTCTTATATACATTTTTGTTTGTTCCATGTCAGATCATGCCTTCCCCGACTGATAGTCTCCCTGATCAAGACAGATTTGGGCACTTTTTTTCCAAAAAAGTTTCCTTAACCATCTGACAAATACCTTTCATACCGTTAATAGACATGCACTGTGGATAATCCTCCAGAAACTTGGGTTTCGGGAAAATTTCCTTGCTTTGGTTAGTTTTTTTTTTATGAAGACATTGAGGGTAGGGTTAATGTTAGAGGGAAAATGTCGGAGCCTATCTCAATACAAATTGGAGTGAAACAGGGGGATATTCTGGCACCAACACTATTTGCCATATATTTTGCGATGGTTTTCTCTATTTCATTTAGAAACTGCAGATATGGAGTTTACATCCATTATCGAACCTCTGGCAGCATGTTTAATATCAGGCGTTTTGCTGCAAAATCAATGGTATTTACCTCTATCATAAGAGACCTTTTGTATGCAGATGATTGTGATCTAGTAGCGCACACAGAGATTGATATGCAGCACATTTTGAATGCATCCTCTGATGCTTGCACTGCCTTATGATTGACAGTTAGTCTCAAGAAAACTGCTATCATTACCAACCCTCCCCCGGTAAACAGCATAGAGAACCAAATATCTCTGTGTATGGTAAACAATTTGATGTAGTTGATCCGTTTGTCTACCTGGAAAGCACCGTTAATAGATATAGCAATTAGGATAATGAAATTCCATACAGAATTAGGAAAGCAAGTGATGCTTTCGGAAAGCTAGAAAGGCGCCTCTGGAGTCGGCGAGACATATATAGAAAGACAACGATAAAGGTATACAAGGCATGTGTGCTCTCTTCTCTTCTTTATGCATGCGAGACGTGGGTCAGATATCAATACCACCTTAAACTACTGGAACATTTCCATCAGATGTGTCTCAGACGGATCTATGGCATTAAATAGGAGGACCGCATCAGTGATCTTGAAATATTGGAAGGCTCTCGGTGTGAAAGTATAGAAGCTCTTGTGTTAAAGCAAAGGCTGAGATGGAGTGGTCATCTGGTCAGGATTAAAGATTCAAGACATGCCAAAACAACTGGTTTATGGAAAGTTAGTTAAAGGAGAACGAACTCCACATAGACCAAAAAAGAGGTATAAGGACTTGCTGAAGGCTTCCTTAAGAGATACTTGCATCTCCCCTGACACGTGGGATGACATAACAGTTGACCGTAGTAGGTGGAGAAGGATTGTGCACGAGAGGACAGCTACTTTTGAGTTAATCTCGAGTTGCGCATGAGAAAGTAAGGAGGGATGTCAGGAAGAGAATCGCTGTTGTACTTCCAGATGGTAAAAGTCTTCCTATGATGCTAACATGCAGTGTCTGTGCAAGACCCTCCCTCAGTAAAGCTGGACTCAAGTATCATCTTCGTAGTCATAAAGCGAGACAGATGATTGGCAACCAGGCCATTGGTGATGGTGCTACACACAATACTAATCATATCTGTCAGGTATGTAGAAGAGAGTGTTGTTCGGTGAGAGGACTTAAATGACATGCAAAGGTAAATGAAGCCCAGTTACAACTACAGCCGGCTATTGCCGGTAAAAGTTTTACCTGTCAATTCTTTACAAGACATTGTAGATCTTTAGCGGGGCTAAAATGTCACATTCGATCACAGCACCCGTAACAGTTAAGCCTCGTGCAATAACCATACTCGATAACGAGGGGGCAGCCAACGTGTATGTATGTAAGTATGTATGTATCAATATTATTGTACTTACGCTTGCCTATAGAGTCTGTCCCAGAATTGACTACTTCTTTGAAATCGGACAATATTTTTTAAAACTCACTCGTGTTTAAAATGTACTAAACGTGTACAATTTTTAAAATTTTGTTCATAATTTTATATTTTTTACAGCGTAATTTATTATTTGATTTTCATTGGTGTTGGATCTCGCTTATCTGTCTGCAACGGCTTCTTTTTAATTTGGCCACAATTATCTTCTCTGATTGCGTCTCCATGATGGACCAATAGTTCAACTGAACGTAAAGAATGCATTCAGTTCGTAGTGCAAGAAATAACTCCCGAACTGCTTCAGAATGTGTTTCTTCACAGTACTAAGGATATATTTTAAATTTGCAGGAATACAGACGGAGCAAATAAAAAAGAAAAAAAAAAAGTAAAACGTTTTGACGTAAGATTTATAATTCTATTTGTTTTGGTATCATAATTAAGTGATAAACATAAAATTTTGTCAGTTTTAAAAATTTCCACCGATTTCGTTGAAATACATAGTTAATTCTGGGATACATTTATATGCTTGTAATGTTAAAAAGCAATATGTGCAAAGTTTTCATATGCTACGTAATGAATGGAAATATATCCAAACGTTAGTAAAGTGTAGATATATCATACATTTTTCTTATATATTGGACGCTCATATTGCATCCATTTCATAACTGTGTTCATTGATAATATCATTTCATAAAGAAAATTTTGAGGGAAAGTAGGATAAATATTTTATAGGCATTTAATAATGCTATATTTTCCTTGGAATCGGAAAATGAGTGCTTCAATGTTGGACAGAATGTGCTTTTTCAATGCACTAGAAAAATGTTATAATATGCCTCAAGATACGGGTCAATGGATATATTCTCTCTTAACTAACTGATGTCTAACTGTTTGCTTTTATACCTTGCACCATTGTACTGCAGTAATACAAATATCAACGCCACAGATGTAATGACTTCTCTTTATTTGCATGCTCTACCCTGCTGGTGCGTAAGGTATGTATACGTACAAAAATACATATATACTTACATATATATGTGTATATATGATATTTACTTTTTTATATATTGATATAAGTGTGTGTGTATTTGTATATTTATGTGCGTGTTCCTATATTTTGAAATGTGATACAACTATCACATTGTACCTCTTGTGATTTCAAAAGTGTGGTGAAAAATTGATTTTTAGATAAATAGAAAAAAAAAATCTTAGGTTTGGATCAAAGAGCAGAATAGAATTTGTTGATAAGATATGTAGAGTTAAATAACAAAAAAAGAATATATAACGAACAGATGTTCAAGAAGAATATATTAAATACGTGAAATATGATAGTTAATATTTAATAGGTTGAATTATGTATGAGTTTGTGTTTCCAGATGAAGCTTGGTATACGGAAACATTTGCGAAAGAATTGCTTTAACGTATAGAAAAGAGTATATTTGAAGACAATAATTAAATTTGGTTACTCAATATTAGTATTTTACTAGAATTACAACCAATGTTGCTATGATTTTAATATTATCTCCAATACTTTAAACAACACAACAATGTATTTTAATTTAGTATAGAATGAGTTACAGGTTATGAATATGTTGCATATTCTTTTAAAATTCATTATAGTTAGGTTCTCAGGCGACCTAGCAGTAAATCAGCAGCATTTATCTTAAAAGGTTAGTTATAAAAGTATATAAGCAACAATATCATTTATTGAGATATTTGATACATTTCCATATATATTTTGTAATTTAAATATGATTTATGCATTTATAGTGCCCTTATTTATCTTACACTGAACCATTGCTATCACATACAGCTGTAGCGTTATGTATTAGGTCATCCCATAAGTTCTGTCCGATTTTACCTTTTTAAAAATTGAATGCAATTTAATAGTATTTTAGAATGTCTAATGAAATTAAAAATTATTTTTATGCATTTGTGTACATGTAAATTTATTAAATATTATTTATAGAATAATAGAATTAAAATTTCTTTAACACTTTCTAACATGGAAGTAACCAACGAGCATTTAATGCACATAATGCTTTATGAGTACAAAAAGGAGACTCTGCAGCCGAAGCGACGAGAAACATAAGCTCAGTTTTGGGAAAGTATGCTTGAATGAAAGAACTTGCAGAAGATGGGTCTGCAAAATTCAGAAGTTGAGATTTCAGCCTTGAAGATGAAGATCGAACAGGACGTCCAGTTGAGTTTGATGATAAGGTCGTTGAGGCATTACTTGAAGAAAATCCTGCATTATCAGTTGAGAAATTGGCAATAAAGCTTAGTTCAAAACATACAACTGTTCATCTTCATCTTCAACAACTTGGAAAGGTTCGTAAACCTGGAAAATGTGTGCCTCATGAATTGTCCGAAAGCAACCGCAAATCCCGAGTTGACCTCTGCTCTTCTCTCCATTCTCGCGAACTCATTTCACCCTTTTTGGATAGATTTGTGACTGGTGACGAAAAATGGATCTTTTATAGAAATGTTAAACGTTGTAAACAGTGGCTTGGTAAAAGGGAAAAAGCTCAACCACAACCGAGAAGGGAACTTCATGGGAAAAAGTTTCTTCTCTCTATCTAGTGAGATTACAAAGGAGTAATTCACTTTGAATTGTTACCACGTTATGAAACAATCAATGCTCAAGTCTACTGTCAGCAATTAGAGCGTTTGAACCAAGCTTTGAAGAAAAAAATGACCCACTTTAATGAATCGAAGAAGAGTGATGTTTCATTAGGGCAATGCGCGACCCCACACTACAAAGATCACATCACAGAAGAGCGAAGAGCTTGGTTGGGAAAAAATTCCTCATTCACCTTATTCTCCCGACCTTACACCTTCAGACTACTATTTGTTTCGTAGTTTACTGAATCATTTGTGGGATATAACTTTCGCAAGCCAGGAGGTGAGCTTATGTGATGACCTGATATATTCCGCCAATGGCTGAATTTAATATTTGTTAGAAGCCTTGACACTTCTACAAGTTTGATATGATATACAATTGCAATATTTTCACTGAACGTATTTTTACCGCCTCATTCAATTCATAAAGCAAATTGCACCTTTTAAGATCACTGATATTGCCATCACCGTACAAGTTTGAAAATCGGCAGTTGTTCATGAAAAATATATTTAGATTAAAAGGCTTAGTAAGTGCTCTTCGTGTTGTGTACACTTTGTGTTTTGTGCTCACTGTAAACCGTCATGTATCTCAAATCTCATGAAATATTGGTTTATAATTATGACATAATTTTCAATCATATACTTCTGACGGATTTTGTAAAACATCCATAATTTCTCAAAAAATATGCTCCATTATTTTTTGAATACTAATTCAATGTTCTGATATCTTAGTGCTTCTTTTACGCTTGATAATATTGAGCATGATCAACATAAAAATGTTAATAAAGCAGATCAGGCTATGTTACTACCTCAGAAATATAAGTAACTATATAATTAACAAATTCCCTTACAGTTTCACTGTAATTCCGTCTGTTAAAACGAAGCATTTGGATGAGGTGAAACTTAGGTAAAGTAAAATATAGATATGATACAAATTTACAGCATGCCAAACTCTTTTAGAGGTTTTGGATATGGTACAAACGGTTGCTCATATCTATATATGTATAGGACTTTATACATGCTCAAAATGTTGAAAGATATTTTGGCAGAATTTATTGGTTTTATCATTATAATTGCTATTAACTTTTATACCCCGTTTTTTTTTTGTTTTAGGTGCTTCCGAATCTAGCCGATAGCATTAGTATTGCTATGTTTTGAAATTAAAATTCCATATCATTATGCCTGTAGTTGAATCTTGTGTTGATTTATCTCTACACTTAACCATTTGAATAAACACTAGGTTTGTAAACTCTGTAATACATCAATTCTGTGCTTACCTGCTTGTAGAATTACGAATATATCACTATGAAAATATTTAAATTACATTCTTATTGTTCCATAAGTTGTTGATTAAGGGTGGTGTTTAAATTGTTTATGGGTATACCATAGGGTTTCGTTTGGCTTATGACATGTGTAATATAATCAGTCTTAATATGCACAGTATGACTAAGAAATATACTATTCGGTATCTGCTTACAAGTTTCACAGAAATTTACATATACCTAAAAAAACTTTTGCAGACCTGCACAATTGCTGACGGATTTTACCCCGCTGCTTTTAGAAGGCACTCATTCTGATGTAATTTCCCTGAGACATCCGAAGTTCTTACTATTATTCAAGCGATAATGACTGACTAAATCCGTGCTGCTAGTAGTATCCATAGCGTTCACAGTAATAGCTAAATTTCCACCATAAGACTTCCTTTTAAGTATATTAGTATTTCTCCT
>NC_068982.1:117419853-117422235 GCF_001194135.2 Octopus bimaculoides
ATATATACTTTACCTTATCAGTTGAGGCGACTTAAAAAAAAAACGATATACTCTACGACTTATCTTCATTCCCGTATAGTAGCAAAAGAAAAATCACTAAGTTTGTTATCCACGTATGTGGTTTGAATTTTAACGCCACACCACTTACAATCAAGTAGAAAATAGATAAAAAATGTACGTCATCTAAATGGATGAAGACATACAAGCTATGCGTAGCTGAAATTCACAAATCCTTTTCACATCTAAGAACTCCACCGCACTGTTAAATGTCAGATCTGAAATTTTCAGTCGATGCAAAATGCCTGTTGGCGATTTGTAAAATAACAATCTCTCCGAATTGAGTGACTGTAATATAGACATTTACCCGTTCAAACATTATCATGGTTTTAAGGACAAAGAGCAGAAGACTCTAATTCCCCCTGTTTTTTTCTTTTTTCTTTTCCTTTCGTTTTCCGATGTACTTCATCTCCTACTATCTTTCCGCCTTTTCTCCGATTTTCTATTATTCTATTGTCCATAGCTCGTATATGCTGTGCGGACACAACCTGAAGATCGCATAAAGGCACCAGACGTTATATATATATATATATATATATAATTCACATTCACTTATTTTCAGGTTGTTGTTATATAGTATCATGCTTGTAGTTTGATACAATAACTTATATTATAGACAAATAAATGTTACAGATAATGCAATATTGTACGTTGCAATGTTTTATATAATCGTCTGCATCTTTCTATTTATTTATCCTAGTATTCGTATGCATGGAAGTTATTAATTGAAATTATAATCCACAATTTTGTTAAACATTATCGTGTTTAAATTACTTATCCAAATTATGTCTAATCCATTTTTGCTGATATGAAATTATCACATCCTTTTAAGTATTGAAAATCTTAATTAACATCGGTAGTATTTGAATTTAAATGAACATTAAAAAAATATTTTATATAATTGAACAGGTTGAAATTATATCTCTCCCCATTTGTCATTTAAAAATACAGCAGATTTCACATTTTCTATTTCGTATTGCTTCATATGGATTCTTTGAAAGCATTCATTAAGTCGAAAATGCTGCGATACACACAAACGAAAATAATATAAAAATATTAAAATAGTTTGTATATCTTGAATATATTTAATTTTTTTTTTTCATATGTAATTTGTATCCATTTCCATTTCATTATACACTGAAAACATTCCTCAGAAACCTTTAATTGAATATCATGCATTATAAATTGTATTTCATTTAAGTTGTTTTATGTAGATTATTCACTATTTAAAATTCTGAAGCCAATGACGTCGTTGCAACAATAGTCGTATAATTTTAGTTATTTATTGACAGCTAAATCATATTCGGTAAGATCTTAATAAAAGTCCTACATTATGGCCCCTATAACTATCAATGACACATGTATTGCAATAAGGATCTCTTGGAATTATTTTTACTCGCATATATATTCATATAGGCGCAGGAGTGGCTGTGTGGTAAGTAGCTTGCTTACCAACCACATGGTTCCGGGTTCAGTCCCACTGCGTGGCATCTTGGGCAAGTGTCTTCTACCTCGGGCCGACCAAAGCCTTCTGAGTGGATTTGGTAGACAGAAACTGAAAGAAGTCAGTCGTATATATGTATATATATATGTATATGTATGTGTTTGTCCCCCCAACATTGCTTGACAACCGATGCTGGTGTGTTTACGTCCCCGTAACTTAGCGGTTCGGCAAAAGAGACCGATAGAATAAGTACTAGGCTTCCAAAGAATAAATCCTGGGGTCGATTTGCTCGACTAAAGGCGGTGCTCCAGCATGGCCACAGTCAAGGGACTGAAACAAGGAAAAGAGTAAAAGAATATACATACCTGCATACACCTATACTCGTATTTGTTTGTCTGCGTGTGTGTGCTTGTATGTGAGAGTGTGTGTGCTTATCTGTATGTGTCTTTGTGTTTGTAAGTGCGTATAAACACATAAAAAAACCATATATTTACAAGACAACACTACAACCAGACTTCGAAATCCACCGTGTATAAACATCAGAGGCCACCAACTCTTCGCATGCGTTTTTTATAAACATTACCGATAGGAAGTTTTAAAAATATTATTCTGAATTAGAATGTATAACTTAATCTGCAGTTATCAAAAATGCAATCTTATAATATATTAAAATATAAACGGAAATACAATTTTAATTTTCTATTATACCGATATTCATTATACTGCAACTCACAAAGTTTTAATGTTGCCATCCGCAAATATATACATATTTTCTCAGAATGTTTAATATAATATTGTTCTTACCCATTTGTTTATTGCCTATTATATACACCATAAACCATTGTTGGTCCTCTTCATCATAACACGATAAATTATATATA
>NC_068982.1:117422266-117424766 GCF_001194135.2 Octopus bimaculoides
TATATATGACATATATGTACATATGTATATATATATATATATATGTGTGTGTTTGCACGTTGGCATGAGTGTTTGTGTACGCGCGTGTGCGTGTATATGGGCGTGTGTTTGTGTGACAATAAAAATAATCCATTGCAGAATCACGGCAAAATAGAAACACACTAAACATTTCCTGACCAACGTACGCCAACTACACAATGTCATACATGCCAAGGTTGAGGATGAAGACGAAACATCAAAACCATTTTGTCTCCAACTGTGTGACGAAGGAGACAGAGTTTATTTTCCGGCATTGTTTGGTCTCGTGGTATTATCCAGGCTGACAGGCACCATTAAAAACGCCTTGAAACCTAGCTTTGAAAAATTAATATGATTCATTTGTCTGCAGAAAGTGTTTCTGCTAGAACCGAACAACACATGCCGGTATGAGGATCACATCATCATGATTGGAACATTCCAATCAATCTGCGGCTATCGGAAGATGTTGGAGAAGATGGCTGGAACGGGATTCGCTGAAATCTTATTTCAAGCTGGTCGTACGACATCTGAGTATTTGATGGGTATCATTTCAGCTAATAACTATGCACGCCCACTTAACTGCCACAAATTTCTGATGGAAGCTTTTGTGAGATTGGTGCTGGCTTGGTTTCTACAAAATCGAGATGAAGAAGTGCGTTTTGGAAAGCTACCTAAGTCTTCCAGTAATTGTATTGTGACACTTGCACCATCTCCCAACAAGGAGATTGAATGATCAGGTAATTTGTTCATACATTGTGGAATATCTCCATCTCCGTGAGAACATTCGCTCAGGCCAACATTGAAAGATTGATGCGCTTTGGATGTCATACAACGATCATGTTTGCGTGACAATGTGCCTTCTACAATCTTTGACGATAAACAACTTTACAGTATACGTACAATGCGTCTGCCTTATGACTGACCTCTTCTTCAGCTCGGGAGGACACAGCAAAATCCCGGTACCTCACATTTTTTCCTGTTTATTACCAATATTAAACTTTCTCATCCTGGTGCAGAGGATCTGTTAAAGAGAGGTGCAATCTGTGTGGCGAGATCCTTTATTCCAGGAAATAGTTTGCTGTCGACAAGACAATCGAAGAAACTTTTATGCAGCATGTAAACTCAAAAGATCGAAGTGGCTCGATTGGAACGAGCATTAGCAGTCTGCAAACAAATTACAGTATCTATTAAAGATGGACTAATTTGGGTAAAGAACGAGCCAAATTCCCTCAGGCTACATTTTGTCTATCGGGAATGTCTGATGAAGAAGACAAAGGACGGAAACATCGAGAGAGAAACATTCAGTTTTTGTTCTCAACTTGGAGGAGTGAGGTGCCTGCCGACATTCTCACTAGACATGAGATGGTACTGATATTTCAAGGAAAAGCTTTCCAGTTGATATAGGATGGACATAACACATTCTGTCAAGAAATACACTCTCTGGAATCTTCAGAGGAAGAAAGTGACACTCGTGTGATCTTGTATTGCATGTATGCCAAATAACGGGGATGTAAATCCGTTCGCGTAAGGAGTCCCGATTCAAACCATTTTGTTTATCTTACTTCACCATGCTAGATTCCTGGATGGACTTCAGATTCTGTTTGAAACTGGAAAGGGCAACACACGATGCTGTATCGATGTGACCAAACTGGCTATGTCTTCTATGCTTGTTCTCTGTTCTGCATTGCTGGGTTATCACGCCTGTACCGGGTGTGATAGTACCAGTGCCTCCAAAAAGTAGGGGACAATGAAGGGACTAAAAGTCGTTGAAACACATACATCATTCCAGTTACGGGAGTGTTGGGAAGTCGACGAGGAAGTAAGGGATGAACTGGAGAGGTTCACGTGTGGTATGGTAACAAAAGTTAAAAAAAAGGTGAATAATTTGCGGTTCACAGCCTTGCGAACTAAGTGCGGTGGGAAGGATGATTTTATGAAATGTAAGCAATTCGAACTCGCTTCACTGCCCCAATGTAGAAACATCCTCCAGTAAGATGTTTGGAGAAGCAACTTCCAGACCAGGATATGGAAGCTCGCGAACATTGCAAAACCTTCAGTGCCTAGACCAGACGAAGGACATGGATGGACAATGAAATCTGGAATTATGAAGCCGAAGAGGATAGAATGTGAAATGATGTCCCGTCAGTTGGTGGGAATTCTGGAAGAACTTGAAGATGAAACATGCGCATCAGATTCTAACACTGATACTAACAGTAAACTTAGTGAAAGTGATTTCCTTGAAAGGGTAGAATCGGACAGTGATACTGAATGTGATGGTGATGATTATTAATCGGACATTTGAAATGACTCAGAAATGTAATAGATAGTTCACAAATAATGTTGTCATAGTTATGTGGTGTGGGTTGGACGAAACACAATGCATTACAAAGTTAATGAAACCAAGAACAGATTAGTTTTGCCTTGGGGCTGGCCAGATTGGAGCAATATCGAGAATAACCAGCCGAAATTGCAAGGATAATCT
>NC_068982.1:117427161-117429488 GCF_001194135.2 Octopus bimaculoides
ACATATATATGTATGTATATATGTATATGCATATATATTTACGTATGCATGTATATATATACATATATATGTGTGTGTGCGTATGTATGCGCATATATACACATACATATATGCATATATATCTATATGCATACATGTATATAAACACATACGCACACATTTTTCTGACAAACGCTGACCGAGGAAATATTTGCGTCAGTAACAATGTTGACATTGTACCACATTGATAGTTAGTTCATGATCATAACAATAGTGAATGGGACGGTTGATTTCATTTTATTGATGTTTGCGTTCTTTGAAGAATTATCAGTGATAGCGAAAACAGTCTTCATATCATTTGCTCAGACATGTTGGTCTGCAAACACGAAGAAATAGATTTGATCTAAACAGTGATCCCGCTGTGAAGTCTGAGTATTTAATTTGATGCTTCGTCGATCTAAAGTTTTTTGGATCGTTTCACTGTGTTGACATAATATGAGTTGTTTTCATTGACTTTAGCTTGTATAACAAACACGTATACTTATTTCTTTGAAATGTAATAACTAATGTCTTTACTATATAAAAACTTTATAATTTTTTGGTGATTATTGAAGTATTATTTACGACCCTTTATAAATCCACAAATATTATAAAAGAAGCTGTTTCTAGTTTTTCACTTCTCTCTTTGAGTACATTCCTTCAAATAGGGTTTGTTAATATCTGTTTACATTTTATTTCAGATAATCGTGTTTTAAAATAAAGGAAAACGTCTTTAGGACATACCAAACATTACACACTACGTAATGAATAACAATATGCTATATTTAGTGCAATGTTTTATGTCATAAAACCTTCATTAGATGATGTGCGCAACTGATGTATTACAACTTTATATATTTTGAAAAATCTTTAGTTTTTTTTTTTATAATCATGAAATGGATTGAGAGGAATTCTACAACATCAGACGGCGTTTTTCTACGTCTCAGCAGGCTACATCCATGAAATTTGGCTCCACTGATTGTAAAGAAAGCAGTTTGTTAAGGTCATGATATAACACGGTGCTGGTAAAGAGAATCTTTTGCATTTTTATTCTTGTTATTTATTTATTAACTTCTCTGACTGTGGCTTGCTTGTATAAGAAATTATTTATTGTTTAAATTAACATCCTGGGGGTCTTGATAAAACACAACAAACAAGAAGAAACTAACATGAAATAATTTATTATTAAACTGTTGTGTTTATTTTTTTCATTCGATTTCCCTTACTTTTATATTTTGTTTGAATTAAGCTTATTTCTTTTTCTTTATCACTTCACCGATAATCAGTAATCATACTTAAGTATCGGTCTTCAATCTTTGATAGCCGTCAATAACACGAACTAAAAAAAAAAGAGGTAGAAGAAAAAATCAAGAAACAAAAGAGTATTTATTAAAAATATCGGCAGCGATCAACGAAGGGAAGCTATGATAGGCTGACAACCAGGAAATTGTCAATGACCTGTGAGGATTATAATGAAAATATCCAGGACAGCATGAGAAAATGGCAAGTGAAGCAGGAAGAGAAGATGGGAAGTAGCGGCTGCAACACTAAGATAGAGGGCAGTAGGGGGAGCAGTAACATCTGCAGCTGCTCTGCAGATATATATTTAGAGGAAGAAGGTGTAAAGCGGATATGTGTGTGTGTGTGGGGGGGGGGTTAAGGTATATGAGATGGAAAATAAATGACTTGGTCAGCATGAACAATAGACAGAGGAATAGGTTGTGAGAATGACAGAAAGAAATAAAGTGGAAGAAAGTGAAGGAGAAATAAAGTAGGTACAACAGGGGTATGTAATAGAAAGAAAGATACTTCGATGGAGTAAAGCATGATTATCAAGAATGAAGAAGTTAAGTATATATGAAGAGAAATCGATAGAGAAAGTGAACGAGAGAAAAAGGATTCAGAAAGAGTTTTCAGAGATTAAGAACAGAAAAAAAACCTTAATACTGGTAGATGATAGAGATGCAAATTTTGTATATATGTGCGCGATGTGTGTGTGTAGATCGTATATATGTGTGAGTATTGATAATAGACAGGTAGACAAATAATAGGGAAGAATGTAAAAGAGACATTGTATGTGTTTGAATATGAGAGTATAGTTATTTAAGGTAGGATGATGGAACGTTGCAAAGTAAGAAAGACCGGAAAAAGAACGAATAGACACATTAAAAAGATTAAAACACATGTCTGCATATATAAGGAACATAGACAGGCATGTATATGTGTGTATGTATGTATGTATGTATTATGTATGTATGTATGTATGTATGTATGTATGTATGTATTATGTATGTATGTATGTATGTATG
>NC_068982.1:117430389-117431340 GCF_001194135.2 Octopus bimaculoides
GTATATTTATCTATCTATCTATCTATCTATCTATCTATCTATCTATCTATCTATCTATCTATCTATCTACCTATCTACCTATCTATCTATCTATCTATCTATCTATCTATCTATCTATCTATCTATCTATCTATCTATCTATCTATCGATATATAGTAAAGACATATGTATATAGACGTAAATGCGCACACATATACAAGCACGCATTCGCCCACTTTGTGATTCTGTCACTGTCTCAGTTTGTCTGTCGGTCTCTGTATGTTTGTCTGCCTGTCTCTCTTTCTCTCACACACACATATCTGTATATAATATATACATACAATGATGAATATCGAAGGTAGAAACAAATTAAAACGAAGTGTATTGGAGAGATAGAGAATTAGACAGGGAAATATATTATAGATAGATATATAGGTAGAGTGATAAGGACTGGCAGTGAAAGAGAGATTAAAAGAGAGAAAAAATAACATAGCAGATATATACAAGGTAACAATTGCCACCAGCTACCCACAGCAAATCGAGTCATATGTAAGTGGGAAAGTTGGGATGGAAAGGAAATAGCGTATGACAAAATAATCAACAATTAAATCTAGCGCAACAATGAAAAGCTGTCGAATGCTGATTAAGCAAAAACATAAATAAAACCATGATGAGGAAAGCTGTATTCAGTCAAGTAAGCATTTTGTTTGATTCTATCTGTTTGCTTGCTAGACATTCTCTTGACATGATCTGACAGCGTGTAATTGCATTGAGAGTCTCCGGGCTAAGCAAACACTCTCCTACCGTACATTGCGCATGCAACCATAGGTGGTCCCATACACATACATACACACGCACACACATACGGATTATAATACATATGGATGTACACACATGGCTGTGTATGTGATGTGTGTTTGTGTGTATGAGAGAGAGAGAGAGAGAGAGAGAGAGAGAGAGAGAGAGAGAGAG
>NC_068982.1:117431724-117435100 GCF_001194135.2 Octopus bimaculoides
ATATATATATATATATATATACATTGTGCTATATATATACAAAGCACAAACCCACACACGGACACTTTATGTAGGTATGGATTTGGAAAAGTTTCAGTTTGTGCTACAAACTGGAAAAAGTGTTCATAACAAAGTAGGATTTTGCATACTTTATAGTTAGCAGAATTGTATAGAATGACTTCGGATTACTGGAGTCAAATAGTGCCACCATATTAAAAATTTTGATAAACACAACGAAATATGAATGCATGCGAAGAGGTCAAAAGAAACGTCGTCAGGTGACAATTTTTGCATTCTTATGCATGATATTTCTATGTCTTCGTGTGATATATGTAAGACACACAGTTTTCTACTGTTGCTAATGTTGAGGAATACCTGGATATTTGCCTTTTAATATATAACCATTTCCGTGTTTGAATAAATCCATTAAATGTGGTTCTTACAAGTTTTAATTGGAAAATTCTTAAGGAAAACTGATGGTAGTGTTATTGAGATTTTTGACTTATTTCGGTAATTTGATCTAAATTGCAAAAGGCTATTTTCTCGACGAGTGACAAGCGTCATCCTCTCTGGAGATGTTTGAGTAGGTAGATACATATTTTATAACTGTTGCATTGCAAGTTGTTGGTAATATAATCACTCATATATTTATATTAAGTTGATGAAACTAAATACTGAGTGCCTGAACGTTAACACATAATGGAGAATTTTGTTTTTAATATGATTTTCAAAATGCCTTATATAGATTTTTTCATTATTATATGGATTATCAGCACTATTAAGATTTAGAAATATCACTGGTCGCTCAAGAGATAAATATCAGAGAGGTGCTGGAATTACAGAGGGCTGAATAAAATCATTTTGTCTTCCTAACTGGAATATTTTTAGTTTATACTTGCAGTGAATGCAACAAAATTTTGAGATCATCTCTAGCTAACATTAAAGAAATATTCAGTTAATATAATATACAAAATTTCTTGGGAAGGGCTAACTTATAGGGCAGGTTCTACCAACATAAATCGAATAGTTAAACTATAAAGCGTACAATAATGCATATCGTTTCCTTTGTTATTATTGCGGTGCCATTTTTCCACTTGTTAACATCATGGTGTTATTTGAATCTGAAAATCAACCATCTTTCCGAAGGTTCCAAACATGAATAAGCTATGAAATGATGTTCGACATATACAAAACATAAGCGTAAAATAAAGGAGAGTAGCCCTTATATATCATTGGAAAAGCAGTGGCTATGGTTATGTATTTCAAACAATAGTGGCACTGATTGGTGAAATATCAGTCATAAACAGTTGGCACTAACCTAGTATATCCCTAAATTGTCTACTAGCAGCGCTGTTATCATAGATCATCTTTTATAAAAGCAAATTATGTGTAACGCGAATCCTAAACAATTTATTACTCACTCTAAATCTTGTAATATAAAATGTCTCTCCTCCTTAAGACAAATTTTGCAAGTAAATCTTTATTTCAAAATAGCAAATCATTGCATATCTCTCCTTTATAAAATGCTTTCTAGAGGCATATATATACATGGATAATGTCAACAATAACCACTACATAATACCCTTATCTGTTCGGGGAGGTCATAACAGCCAGCAACAACACACCTACGCGTTGCATAAAATATAAAATTTAAAAGAAAGTAAATGGAAACCTGATATGAAACGGTAAAGTAATTTTCTGTTGCTTGGAGGAAGAAATGCCTACAAGATTGGCAGGGGGAAGGGACAAAGTTATTCACAGACCAGAAAGTTAGTTAAAGGATAGAAATAAAACTTATTCCTACTTAAAGTACTTAAAGACAACATTTCGGTATTAAAACTAGCTACGGATTAATTGTTCCACTCACAAGCATAAAAGGTTCCTCTATCAGTATTCCACACATTAACTGTCGACCATTAACTGTGGAATTCTGTACAAATGACGCTATGGAAAATATTTTCGAAACAATTGGCCAACGTGTAGCACCATAGGAAACTTCTTAATTATCAGTTACACATTTCAATGGATATAACATGCACCTTAATTTTTTCTGTAAAAGAAAATGCAAGGTACATATAAATAATGAAAGAGTTATTTGAACAGAAAATGGATCGCCTACTTGATTCTTTGGCCATTTAAGAATGTGAAACACATCCCGTTCACATCATATCTTACCTCCTTAAAAAGGTATCTCATGGAACTGTTACGGCTATAAATTCTTTAGTAATCGGCCTAAAGGCATAAAAACAAAATAAACAACGATATCCTGCTAAAATTATTTAAACGGCTATTATACTTATTACAGCACACACCTGAACAAAATATTGATATAGTCTACCATATTTCACACTTTAATACGGGGTTATTATATTATAAGATAATGATATAATCTATTACATCGTGCACTCGATCACAACGCTATTATACTGTATCACGTCGTGTAGTTCAATGACTCATTGTCATACATACATGCACATTATATAAGTGTGTTTATTTGTCTGTCAGTGTACGTATGTGTGTGCTTCCGTATTTTTAATCGTATCTATTTATCTATATGGCATTTATATAAGCTTAAACCGACCGCCATGCAAAGACTAAAGAAAATAGTTTAATGGTGCATGTAAGCCCTCGACAGAAAAAGAGGAGGCTTTCGCATCTGCATAGGACACTAACCCATATTCCTTTGTTAACGCGACGAAATGTGCTACCATTACACCAGCGAATTAGCCTCTCTGTGCCTATAAAATTGAAGAACTATATTAGTTCGTAGTCGTTTTTTGTAAACAAACTTCTACGTGCGAATGGTTTTGTTACATGTGGTCGAGTTTAACAATACTGTAAATAATAGTAATAGTATTTATATAAGTTAAGCAAACCAAATTAATAATAATAATAATAATAATAATAATAATAATAATAATAATAATAATAATAATAATAAAACCCAAAATATATCTTTTAATGTTTACCAGAAGCAAGAGAGTGACCCAAGGGCCGAGAGTTTCGTTTGGCCCTTACCAAACAATTACAGTTGTGGATTTGTATAACCCGTGATAATTAGATTACCCTGCATAGTTCTAGAACGTATTATAATTACATGGATATCCCACAGTTTTCCCGATATACTGTTCAATAAGTAATTACATAAATAAACAACGGAAAATTTGTGTCTTTTACACACTCATGTAAAAGTGTTTGTGAATATAAACACAGTACATACATAAACATATCCAAACTCGGGCATGCATAATTAAGGATATGCATACACACACACAAACACACACACACACGCACACACACACACACACACGCATGCACTGAAATACCACACCCCATATATATACATATATGTATATATATATATATATATATATAT
>NC_068982.1:117435128-117436539 GCF_001194135.2 Octopus bimaculoides
TATATGTGTGTGTGTGTGTGTGTGTGTGTGTGTGTGTGTGTGTGTGTCTTTGTGTGTGTGTGTGTGTGTGAGTGTGTGTGTTTGTGTGTGTGTTTGTGTGTGTGTGTGTATGTATGTATATATGATAGAAATATGTTACAAAAACAAAACAGAAAATACACGTGGAAATGTAAGGGGAAAGTAAGAAGAAAAATAAGCGAAAATGCACATTGGAAATCAAAAAGTTTAATGGCTTTTTATGAAAAGTAACGATAGATATATACAATTACACGAGTTGAGGTAGGAATAAAAGTAATAAAAATCATTATCGTGAATTGTTAAAGAGATTCAAAAGCATACCGGTTTCGTAAAGTTAGTAATCATTGCTTTGGATGCACACCAATTACTGAACGGTGTCAGGTCTACTAGTCCCTGAGTAAAAAGATTATGTGTAAGGAAGGTAAGTAGTTCTGGATTTGGTGCAATTAAGGTAGATATAAATCTGTAATGTGAATGGTGTATGGGATGTATGGTGGTTAGCGGTATTAATTGAAAGGTTAGTACTGTTTTCTATTATGTTAAGTGTTCATATTTAGTTGTGGGAGATATTTATTGATGAAAGTTGCTTCTTTATCCATTCTTTGTTGTACTGAGGTGTTCTGCGAACATTGATAGAAGGGGAAAAATAGGAAATTAGGATTAAGATTCCTAGCACACCTTTCTATGTGTCCTGACCTGTATCTGCCTGTATTGTGGGTGGCGGATTTGTTCTTTGTGGAGAGTGGTTCTTCGACGGAGTGATATTCCTGTTTGGCTAATATAATTATTACCACACCATAAGCATGTAATGGCATAAATCAAATTTTCCGAGGCACAGGTGAAATTTGATTTCATCTTAAATATTTCACCTTGTTTAAAGTGAAACTCTGAACCATCCAAAAGGTGGAGGCATGTACCATAGTTAGGTCAACCACATTTTTTCACTTTTGGTTCTGTTGTTAATGGATATAGTCTTCCGCTGGTTAATATTTTTTCAATGATTGAAGTTGCATAGCCCTTATAGCCACAAATATAGCACAAGTCAATGCACTGACAAGGGAGTTATAATTTACACATTACCACTGGGGAAAACAAATTATAAATGTTTATGAAAATTTCAAACACACGCACAACACATACACACACATATGTGTGCATGTACATATATATCCCTTTCATTCTTTTACTAGTTTCAGTCAGTTAACTGCGTCCATGCTGGAGTACCACTTTTAGCCGAAGCAATCGACCCCAGGACTTATTTTTTGTAAGACTAGTACTTATTTTATCCTGCTAAGATAAGAGTACTTACACAGACCAAGGTTGTCAAGCGAAGGCGGAGAGACTAACGGAGACTCAAATACATACGCACACATATGTGTGTGTCTGTGTGTAT
>NC_068982.1:117436639-117438158 GCF_001194135.2 Octopus bimaculoides
CGTGCGTGCGTGTGTATGTGTGTATTTGTGTGTATGTGTATGTCTGTGTACGTGCACGCGTGTTAGTGTGTGTGTGCGTGTATTCGTGTGTTCGTGTCTGTGTGTGTGAATGTTTTCAAGTGTGTATTTGTATATACATATATCTATGAATATAAATATCTCCTTGCTCTCTTATGAGGAAAAGAAAGCTGTAATATTTGGTCTTCTTGTAAGAAATCAATGAAACCAGTTATCTTTGTTGTTTGTAGTACTGTCATCTTTCGGACTACAACCACCTAATGAGAACTTAACTCTTTGAATTTATCAAATACATATATGTATACATATACACATTTATATATACATACTTAGACACGAACACATGTCTTCGGTGATCATATAAAACATGGTTTTATTGCTACTTGATTAGATATATGCTATTTACTGAAAAATACATTTGTCTGGTTTAATCGTATTAGATGACCAGACAATGGCAGTATGCCATGCTGTATCTCAATATTGTATGAATAACATGTCAGAATTTATCGATCGAAGAGAGTCCACATGATATATGCTTGCCAGACGCCATGGATATTGAGAATTACTTACAAAATATTACATTTTCCTCAACGCTATGAAGGAGAAAAATATAAAATCTCCCGAATAAATGGTTATGCTTTCACCAATGAAGTATTAACACTATCTATTCATTGAAATCTGTATCTAAAATGCATCACACTGAAATGCATCTGAACAATTTATAACAGAACTGGATTGATCTGTGTGATAAAGAAACCATGAATATTAAATTTGCTGCTGAGATAATATTTATAACTGAAAATAAATCTTAGCCAATAGACTACGATATCAAGAATATGTTGAAAAATACATGTAAAATTTATGAGTAATTTTTCCTACTATTGGGAAACAAAAATCGCTGTATATTTCAATATATATCTAAAATCATTGGGAAAAATAAGCAATGACTAACTCAAGCGCCAGGGAAAGCAAATTACAGAAATATACCTAAGTATTTTGTAATAAATAAGATATTAGAACATACTTAAATATGGTTATATCCAATAATTTATATTTTACAAAATTTTGAGAAACAAATATATAATCAGGTGACATTTTCTGGTTACTTACACTGTAGTAGTTATTATAGCGTGTACCTATAAGAATATATTCAATGGAATATGACGGTTGGTGATATGGTTCATAGAGCAATTAACTAAATACCTCAACGTATTTAATTATGTTTATTCGTATCATGAGCTTAATAACACCCGTAGTAAACTTTGCTTTGCGTCGAAATAGTAAATTAGTGAGAGAAATTTCATATTCTATTTCTGTTTTCAAAATGATGGCAGCATATCCGAGAAATTGTAAGGTCCATGAAAGACTTGAATCTAACTCTCCGGTATCAGTCTTCCATATCCAATAAAACCGTTGTAAATCTTCATGTAAGATGTGTGCCATGTATTATAACTTTGCTCTATTTATCTCTTTTTCCACACAAACACACACACACGTATAT
>NC_068982.1:117438556-117441449 GCF_001194135.2 Octopus bimaculoides
ATATATATGTATGCATGTATGTATGTATGTATTATGTATGCATATATGTATATATTGAGGGTGATAAATTGAATATTAATTTAATTAACATCAATTTAAAACCAGTGGCCTAGCATATAAAAAATCTGAAAATTCAGAAAAATTGTATTACATGCGTATAGGAAGGGATGACCACTAAGTGGACATCTGATATGCCAGATATAGTTCACCTACGATCTGACCACAACGAAAAAACTTTCTACAGAAAAAAATCGGCAAACACCAGAACATAAGCGGGCAAGACAAATGAAAATGTGCAAAATAAAGAATTAATCGTAGACCGGGTTTCGCCATTAACTCTTTTTTACATGCGTAAAAACGTCCGTGACTCGTGAGTACGACCGTTCTAATTCAATATAATTTGCAGAACTATACACGAAGTTTCTTCATAAAGTTTGACATGTCTACAGTTCTACCGATTACAATGGAATTATTTTCAAATGTCTCAGCAGGATTTAGCGCACCAGAGCTGAGACATTTACTTATATTACGACCCAGAATTGATTAATAGAGTTTTTTTCTCTAAATAATATACATATATTATATATTGTGAAATTTGATTTAGAATTGCTAAATTGAATTTTTCCCTGTAAGATTTGTATTTGTATTACCTATTATTATTATTATTATTATTATTATTATTATTATTATTATTATTATTAGTATTATTATTATTATTATCATTATTATATATACACATAGATACGTATACCTACATACATACATTATATATATATATATGTGTGTGTGTGTGTGTGTGTATATGTGTGTGTGTGTGTGTATGTGTGTGTGTGTGTGTATGCATGTATCTATATATACCTATATATATGTATATATGTTCATGTTTAGGAATAATACAAAAAGGAAATATTGTTAATAATGCCCTGCAAGTATTCGAGACTCACCCTTCAATCATAAGACTAAACTTCTCTATATCAGTTTAGTTGGACGAGAAAATTATATTTCTAGTGAGTAGTCGTATAAGCAAGGCGAGCATGTCCGAGTTTCCATGAACTCCTATATTCTTCCAATGGTATTTCCTTTAATGCTTTTATTTAGGATTTTGTTTTAATATATTTAGATATTTGCACTCACGACCCTTCTTTATTAGAATTGTTTTCTTACTAGTACTATTTGCCTGCAAGGATTTCAGTTTTTCATTATATCGCTAAATGCTTCAAGGAAATAATTTTATTTCCGGAAAGTAATTCAATTGTTTAATAAATGCATATTTAAAAAAAAAAATTCTTCATCTCATCTTGATGTATTGGAATTAAACTGAAAGAATTTTAAAAGATTTTCTTTCTCTATTGACAGACATTGATATCATTGTGTGCACATGTCGCAGTTCGTTTTTGATGTCCAATACGTAGGCGTTCTATTTCTGATATAAAATACGAATACAGATTTCAATGAAAGATCATTCTGTAAATACAATATCATAATTTTCTAGATATGTTGTTTTTACAATTGTGACCACATGGATGAAAGATTGCAAAAACAACTTTTTCTATAAAATTGAAGTACACATATACTTCACTGTTGAAAATGTAAACTGATTATTGAATAATTAGATTAGTTCTAGTTTTATTATATTTTTGAAAATATTAGTTGCATACTGTGGAAAGAATCAAAACTATTTTGTTAACCTGCTTGCATTCAATTTCCCAGTATATTCTAAGTTAAACTTTTCAGGAAATGATAAACATTAAATGTCATATAAATAATTATTTTACAGATTTTAATGCAGAATAACCTCTCCTGTAGAAATTCTATGTATGAATTCCTATGCCAAAGTCTTCATTAGATTGACGTGAAATAGAAACAATTTGTCGAGGCTATCCACTTCAAAGGAATTTCAGTTCTTGGTTTCAAATGTATACCGCTGTCGTGAGTAGAGTAATTACAAAGGCTCACATGTCTCACACGGTTTTCCATCTTCCTGCCATCTGAGTTTTACATGTAACAACCACAAAAAAGGACCTGAACTTTTCGCTCAACTAGCTAAAAACAGCAGCAAAAATCATTCTCAAGTGACAGTCTACTCTGAAAAAAGAACAAAAAAAAAAACCAAAGGGCGTATTAGATAATTTAATATAAGCGACAACTAAATATACGCGGTAGTAACGGCCATGATGCCATTCAACACGTTCGTTCAATCAAGATAATGTAACATTTAATTCGCATAAGAGAAATTAATTTTATTTCGTAATGTGAATATAAACATTAGAGCTCAGGTTTTTCGTATATATTCCACTAGGATTCATGCCTTTGTTAGGAAAGCACATTGTATTTAGTTAAGTAGAACAATGGGTAAAATACTTTGTATTATTCAAATGTATAGTTTACGCTCTGAGTACGAATCCTACGAATGGGATTTCTGACCTTTATAGTAAGTGTTGAATTATGTCTCTGTACAATTTAACCACGACATTTTATATTATAAAACTAAACACTTGTTAAAATTTACGGGGTGTATAAAAGTAATGCTCTGCAAATACTTAGCTTGATTTTCCATGACATTGTAACGCTATTGGAATCAGTTTATAATGCGGAATATGTAGGTTGACGTGAACATATCAAAATCCGTCCGATGCCACACATTGTTCCAGAAGTTTGATTTACTTCGCATCTAATGTTAGCTGAAGGATTGAAACCTTAGAGGTCTACAACGTTGCAGAATATGTTAACATACTGGTAGAATGCGGAGTATATAAAGTTTAAGGTTTACGATTAAATTCATATGTTGGAAGAAAGTAGGTAGTTAGTTGTCTAAATGGTAAGTGAATAATTTAGTTTGTGTAGTAGTGGATGTTTCCTCAGATGGTTACTATATATATATATATATATATAT
>NC_068982.1:117441560-117444470 GCF_001194135.2 Octopus bimaculoides
GGCGATACCTGCTCAGAGACCTACACACAATTTTCAAAAAGTTTCCATTGTTCTCGACACAATCAAGGAAATCTTGTGCAACTGAAACCTGAGTGTACTTTTGGTCAGCTGAAAGAAGATTTGGGACAAACTTGGCAGACACGCATCTCATGCCCAGATCTTCAGTGATAATGGATTGAACTGAACCGTAACTAATCTGCATATCCTCTGAGTACTCAATGATGGTGATTTGACGATTTCCTCTCACAGCTGCACGCATATCAGCGATGTTTTTCTCAATTTTTCTGGTTGCAGGTCTCAGAGACGTTCGCCAATATCGGCATTTTTTCGGTCATCTTGGAAACGTCTGAACCACTCATACATTTGTGAACGGCTCATACACTCCTCTCCGTGTACTTTCTGCGACTTTAGGTTGGTCTCTAAGCAGTTATCGTCCAGACAACTTTCTCTGTCATGGGCAACGCAACGATCACACGATACACACCTTCCTTCGAAGCACTGCTGTAAACTGCGCAAGTGAGCTAGAACATTAAACTCAGTGCGTATGCACAGAAGGGTCCAAGGTCAATCTGTGCCAAGCGGCCTCACTCTGCGTGATTTAGCTTCGATACTATGGCAACAGTCCGTATATTTTTTGTTCAGACCGCGTATATATATATACTTTATTAAAATCGTCTTCGATTCCTGAGAAAATCGAACAATAATCTGTTGGAAAATGAGACAAGGTCAATCTCTAAAGGAGCAGGAGAAATAATCGCAAGAATCAAGTATTCTAAGTTTACATGCCGTTAAGGAAAAGTCAGTAAGACCAAGTGAAGACAAGGGGATAACCGTGGATTTGTTTTTATGGCTCTGGCGATAACAGCACTCTATGAATATATGACACTCAGTTTTTTTCTTAATGACATATCAGTTTTGGAGAAATGCTGGTTCCTCAGATGTTTCCTCTGCTCACCTAGTGTGGCTATCAGTGATACTAAAGCGAGTGTCAACTTTCTTTAAAAGCGGTGATAATTCCAACCAATAAAGAATTTTTCTCGTATCCTATTTGAAATACCGTTATTCATTGTCGTTCACTTATGTACTACTGGCCACTGAGTCATTTGCCTAACCTCAGTTTTGTTTTTTTATGGGAATTACCTCCTCTCGTTCTGTATATGTGAGTCGCGTATGCTAAAGATACGTTAGGATGATTCCTGAGTTAATGAATCGTATTATGGCCCAAAGACGCTTCCACAGTTGTCCTTTTATCTTGAGATGACATAATTGCCTTTTGCTTAATGGCAAATGAATTTTTGACAAAATTCTTGATTCCTGAACTTATCGATCCTACTAATTTGGAATTATTACTAATTGCCACGAAGTGATTGCATACCGCCTCTAGGAGCAGGGATAATATAATAGTAAATCAATAATTTATCTTGTATAATATTTCATATACCTGTATTTATCTTTCTAACACACACATACTCACACACAGATGTATGGGTATATATTTTATGACGGTTATGAATATTATGAATGGAATGAATAATTATGTGTGTGTTTTTGTATGTATATGCTATGTAAGTCTTCATGATTTCTATGTAGGTATATCGACTGATCTTCTCCACAACAGACAAATAATATGCGATGGAGAAACTGATGTAATATATTCTATCCGTGATCAATAATGAAATCACACAAGAATCGTAATTCTACTGCAATGTCTAAATATGACTAGCGAGTTGTAAGTGTTTAAACTTTAGCAGAAGCATCAATATTTGGAAGTAAGCAGATGTTTGATTGTGACTTTCAGCTCAAGATTTTCCCACCTATCAAGTGGTCTTAATATATTGGCAAAATTCTCTAGCGTCTTCCAAGTAGAAATCATCCAATCATACGCGCATGCTGGAGACATTGAATCATTGAAATGATATCTTATTCTGAAGCCCAAGGCAGCCGATCTATGCCCGTGAGAGTTGTATAAACATAGATGTTTATAGACATTTGTGAATTAGTGGGCTTAACTACTTTGTTTGTTCTTGAATCATATATTTGTTAATTTATGAAATTTCAGATATTATTAATTGATTATTTGTTTTCATGTTTAATTCACAATATTAAACTAAATATGACTGCGTTGGAATATTCACATCACGATTTCCTCCCCATATGATTATTCTTTCCCTTCTTCTCACCCTTTCGCTTTCTCCTGTAACGACAAACGTACTCAATCACACACAAGCATTTATTTATGTACACTTATATGCAATTATATAAATATATATATATAATATATATATACATATATCTACACACACAGACACAGACACAGAAACACACACACATACACACACACACACACACACACACACACACACACACACATATATATATATATATATATATATATATATATATATATATATATATATATATATATATATATTCACCTTTAAAAATGTTTTATTTGCTAATATGAATTACAAAATTGTATATGTAGGAAAAACGTTAAGAAATGATCTGTTAGAATCTTATTAGCCTGAGAAACAAATAATACAAAATTTGCATTTGGATGAAACGTTAATGTATAATTAGTTGTTTATGATGTGTGAATATGTATACACATTTGGGAGAGAGAGAGAGAGAATAAAGAGCAAATCTAGTAGTGCAGGAAAGAGACCACGAGATAGAGAAAGGAGGAGAAAGAGGGAGAGAGAAAGAAAGAGAGAGAAAGAGATAGAGTGATAAATCTATATACACATACAGCCAAATAAAAATATATATAAATTTACCTCCTTATGAACACCTCGAGACGCGCCCGCACAAGCATACTCAAACGCACAAACATGCATATACACACACACCTAAATACTGATGTATACATACATACATATATATGTGTATACATATATATATATATATATA
>NC_068982.1:117444999-117446148 GCF_001194135.2 Octopus bimaculoides
TATATATATATATATATGTATATTATTTAAACTCTGTCTGTTTTTTTTATGTTTTATTTATATTCTTATAAAATTATTGTGGGATATAGAGTATGGAATATATAATATAAATAGTAAAATGAAATGAAGTATTCAATGTCTTATTGAATATATGAAATATTGAGTATTAAATATATATAAAAGCTAGTATACTTTCCTGATAGAAAGCAGTAAGGAGGCTTCACGTATCCTTCATTGCTGACAACCACTAAAATCATGACAGTTGCAGAAAATTTTGTACACATAACACTTGGAACTTCAGAAGGTTCTGCACATTTCTTCTGTTAACGTTTTCGTCTTGGCTGAATTTTTTCTCGTCTGAGAAAAATCGAATCAAGTATTCTTCTGCTGGATTTTTCAGTTTCTTTAAGAGTCTTTTAGATCTCATGTAGTGATTGTCTTTTGATTTTTCTGACAATTTGACCTTTCCTCATCATATATCTGATGACTTACATCTGATGTCTTCGTGGACAACATTTCTGACCCTTTCTTCTGACAGATGCAGATCTTTTGCAATTGACCTCATAGATTTTCTAGGATTGTTATCAATAGTTTATTTGATTTGCTGGATAAATAAAGTTGTTCTGATGATTTCAGACTGTTTAAAATGCGTTTACTGCTTTGACACTTGTGATACATTTCCATTTTCTGTCACTAGCTCCTTAGAAACTTTGTAGACGAAAGATCTGGCAAATATTTAAAGTTCGGGATATTTCTGAATCGCTATGCTCAGCCTTTATAATCACAATAGCGGCGTGACTCTTCATATCTTGAGTAAGCTGAGGGTCTGCCATCATTATTTTCTGAAACACAGATTATACAGATTGAGCAAAAAGTTCAGCAATGAACCTAAAAATGTACGTCCTTAAATACCTTACGCGCCCTGTATAGAGGCGAAGATAAATTAACTTGAGAATGGATGCGTCACGTTCAATTAAATAAATAAATAATATAATATATGTGGATGCCTGTGTAACTGATGATAAGTATATATGGGTGCAGCATGTCAGCAGCGGTGAATATAACATACACACGAGAGATAGTTGCAATATGTGGAGAGTAAGTTGCATTTATATATATATATATATATATATATATATATATATATAT
>NC_068982.1:117446494-117452008 GCF_001194135.2 Octopus bimaculoides
ATATATATATATATATATATATGCGTATACAGCGGCTTTCTTACAGCTTCTCTCAACGAAATCCAATTAGAAGGCATTCGTGGGCCTGAGGCAATAGTAGAGTATAGTATCCCAAGATGCCACCCAGTGGGACTGAACCAGGACCATCTCGTTAGCAAGTAAGCTTCTTACCACGCAACTCAGCCTGCACGTACACACACAAACACACACGCATACTTGCACGTCACGCACACACTCTCATACACACGCCCACGTACATAAAAGAATTTCGTCTTTTTCTCCTTTTCCGTTACTTGTACTCTTTCATCCTCTCCATTCTTTTTCTTTCCACGTCTCTTTCTTTCATTGGCTTTCTCTTTTGCTCTTGCTTTCTGTCGCTGCATCTTCCTTGCTTGCATTCTTTGTATACAAACTTTCACTATAAGCTAATACTTCATCCCTACAAAAGACTTAGTTGACTTGCTTCGAACAAAAAATCGAGAACGGCTAAAGAAGAATTATAAACGTATCAGCTGGTCATTGATAAATAAATGTATTTAAGAATACACCAGAAGTATTTATTACACTATTTACTATAATTCTATGATGAAAGATACGAAATGCACACACATATATTCATATATACTCTTACACAAACTCATACATAAAAACTCATAAGTACACACATAATATGCTATATGTTTAAACGAAGTTAAACAGATAATTTTGGCTCTCTCATAAAGCCACACAGAGCGAAGGAGTGCGAGCAACGTTGCAAAAAAAAATCGGTATGATAGATTAGGAATTTTGCTAAATACTTCAACAGAATTCGAAAATCACAACAATGCAAGGAAGCGCATTGTGATCATCACTATGTAAAAATATCCAATAGTCTAGAGAATAATATATATATATTACCGTCCATAAATGCTTTAGCTTATTGGCGTATCGTCAGATCTCCAAAAAACTTGTTGGCCCAAAACCACTTAAAAATATGCAGGAGGAAATGCCTTTATCCACTCAAAGGTAACAATTGCAGATTAACTCCTTTTGCTATTGGCTATCGATCTCCAGCTGTGCCGTCATCTTGCAGGCTCCCAAAAGTTAGGAGGAACCTTCTGAAATGTAAACGTGGCCCGAAAATCGTCCTTAAAACAGCGAACTGACCAAAACGCGACCGTGCCACACAAAATGCATAAAGGCATTTCTTCCATCGATTTACTTTCAGAGTTGAAATACCCATTGAAAATAATTGGCCTTATGCAGAAGTTTCATTATTTCATCTACTTCGTGTTTAGGCAAAACAACAAAGAATGGTATTAAGTGTTCAATACATATCCCTAAATTGATGATTATGAACAATGCCAGTAAAATGACAAATACTACATGAGTGTATCGTACGATGCGTTGTACCAAACTACGGACAGTATGCGGAAGACTGCTAACGTCATGGCTGTACGATGAAACGCTGTCCGGCGGCTCGTTCTACTTCGCCTGAACCCTCCTTGCGTGTCACGCTTCACAGCGCATATAAATAGTTACATATTCACCTATATATGTATACAGATTTATATGCGTATATGTATGCGTTTTGGGGGCGGTGGCATTAACTATGTGTATATGCATATATAAATATTTAAAGTCGTATATGAGTTGGATATTTCTGTGCAAGAACATTAACTGGTAAACTGTCTGCATTTATTTGCTGCTGTTTGTATGAATTTTAGGTGTTAATGCTTAAAAACAAAAGTCTTAATCTTTTATTCAAAGTGTTTCTGTTTCACCCACTACTAGTGAATAAATGTCTGTATCTTTAGCCATTTTATCATTCATGAATTCCATGCATTAATAATGCAGAAATCATTATTCTTGTACATTATGCATACATATTCGTTTATATTATGCGTAGAATTTGCGAAGGGTAAAAACCTCCACTTCTACACTTCAGGGTTCGATTTCGACACCATTGCTCGCCACCTTGAGCGACTCTTCCCGAAAAACCCACACTTTGAAGAATGCCATGTGACTGGAATTCGAGAAACAGTAACGGCGAGAAAGCTCGCTGGACACAAATACACTCACCCACGATTGTTTCTAGGTATAACTTCATGTGTAATGCCTGAGTATGTCCATCTATACTTTCCCCACTTATCATTCCGCTTTTAGCATTATTCTATTACCTCGCATTTTATCATCCAGTATCCTGGTGTGTCTACAAGCTTACCAATAAATATGCATGACGATATATAAATGTTTGTAAAAATCTTTTTATTGTATTGTAGTTTTTGCGGATAATGCTGACGAAGTGTGAAGGAATCGGACTGCGTAACGGCGCTCTTCCTCCATCTCATCCTCTGTTTACAGACACACCTATAATTCTACGAGTAAGCTGTTTCGATGATTGGATCATCTGGAAACCTTATCGTCGGAACCGACTGAGTGCCAATTTCTATACATATTACATCTCTGGGTTTGAGTCTTTGGTCACCGTTAATGAAGTACATTTGTACCAGCAATAAAATAAGTACTGAGCTTGACGTAATAGATCGAAGATGGTGTCTCAGTATATGCAATGTAATGTCTGAAATTAAAGTATTAGGAAAACAAGGACAAGGATAAAAGTATGTTCCTCTGAAAAGGGAAAAATAATTTTAGGTGAAAAAAAAAAAAAGAACGAATATGCAGAGGTACCAAATCACAGAAAATACTTCCGCCATCGGTTTTGGTGCTGAGTATGCTATTGATCATTTGTGACAAAGCGGGTATGGGCGCAGAAGGCTATATAGTAAACGTTAATAATTACTTGCTTTGGGGGATCGATCCATTTGAGTGATAACATGAGCAAGAGTATTATACCACTTCCTTGAGTCAATCGTATTATACTAATTAAAAACGTAGGAGACGAGATCTATAAAATTTGTTCAGAACCTCTTGGAGCAATCTTTTCTGTTTCGTATAGCAGTACTAGTCTGCCACACTATTTTAAACTAAGAAAAGAAATATTTAAGTAGTATATAATAAGTACCACAGAATTTCAAGCTACTTAGGAGGAATCTAGAGTAGGAATCACATATATATATATAGAGAGAGAGCGAGAGAGAGGGGTGAGAGAGAGAAAGAGAAAGAGAGAAGTGAGAGAGAGATTAGAATGATAAATTAGGAGCAACACCTATAAACTATGGAACATTATTCTTCCTACTTCATTAACAAAAGCAACAGAAAAAGAAATCTCTATATACTGCATTAAAACACTACATTCATTCACTCACTCTTCGCAACCATTTCCTTTCCAAATAATATTAATATTTGTATTAAATCACTTGCACAACATAATGTGGGCTACCACGATTATCCTCACCATCACCGACCTAGTAACAGAACAGCGTCAATGACAGCAGAAACTTAGCAGCAGCAGCAGCAACATCCTGCACAAACAGTAATGACAACAACAATGGCAACAACGATGACAACAACAACACCGACGACGACGACGACGACGACTACAATAACCTGATGATAATATTTATTAGATTGTTGCTCTATGGCAGACTTCAGTTATCCCTATTATATGGCGCTAAGTGCTGATAATTTCCATTAACATAATAAGATAATTTTTGATCTGAAAATTATTCTTATACTAAATACAATATTGGTTGGAATGCAGAATGTGATTCAATTCTGTCTGTATATTTCAAAACCTACATTTAAGTAGATAACAGCAATAGGTGTATTTGATGATAAGAGGCAGTAGGGACACTGTTTGAATGATGGGTGAGAAAATTATTTTACACTCAAATCAAGATTACTTACTCTACGTTATAGGGATGGCAGAAACAGCAATTAAATAGGACAAATAAATACTAGATCACGCGCGAACATACGTTTATAATTGTCTGTTTCATTACATTTTGAAAACAGCTATTATTTCTCGGCTATGCATAAGCTGATTGCTTCGTTCCTATCTTCGACATCTTTTCTTTTGTTGACCAACAACCCGTGATGTCAGCTACGATTCTCTTTTATTTGTCTCTCTCTCTCTCTCCTCTATCTTTCCATCAATCTCCTCTATCTCTCCATCAATCTCCTCTAAGTCTTTCAGGCTGTATCTCTGTCTGTTTATATGTGTCTCTGTCATGGTGGCTGTCTCTTCCCCCTCTCCTCATCTCTCTCTATCTCACTCCCTCTCTGCATATATGCTTCGCTGAAAAGTTAATTTCTCAACAACGTGAATTCGCGGTCAACTTCGCTGTGCGATAACTTGCTCAAGTGATTTAAACTCTAGTACTGGGGGGACAAATACCTTCTGAGTGAATTGTAAATAGTAACTGTACAGAACCCCGTTTAGTATATTTGTGTCCGTATCCGTCTGTGTCCGTGTGACCGTGTCTGTGTTTGTCCGTGTCCCAGTGTGTCCGTGTCTGTGTGTGACGATGTGTGTTCGTTTGTGTGCACGCGCGTGCGCATGTGTATGTGTCTATGTGTGTGTATGCATGTGTGAGTGCATGTGGTTCCGTGTCATTACTTGTGAACTGCTGCTGTTTATTTACTTATTTTTTACTGCTTCAGGAACCACTTTTAAAATAATTACTGTACAGGTGCGAGTTCGTTGCACTAATGTTATAAGGAGTAACTCCATCTTGAATGCAGTCCAATGATAGAATCAAGTAAATGACTGAAAGTGCATACAAAACCACTTATTTCATGGATTGGCCACACAGACCAAACTGAGTGTTTTGTGTTCACATAGATATTGAATTATATCATGGTAGAAACATTTCTACCATATGATACTGAATGGGGCTCTGATGGGGCACCTCCTTGAAGGGGTTTAGTCAAAGAAATCAACCCTAGGTCTTATTTTTCAGAGCCTAATATTTACTACGCCGCATTCTTTTGCCGAACCACTAAGTTGTGGGGACATAAACACACCGATACTGATTGTCAAGCCGTGGTGGGGGACAAACGCAGACACAAAGACACGCAGACGCACGCGCGCGCACACACACACGCGTGCGCGCGCGACGAGCTTCTTTCAGCTCCCGTCTACCAAATTCACTCACAAGACTAGACTTCGGTCGTCCTGACGCTATAGCAGAACACATTTGCCCAAGCTGCCACGTAGCGGGATTGAATCCTGACCCATGTGGTTGAGAAGCAATTTCCCTAACACACTGACCCGCCTACTAATGTAAAATTACAGTTTTATTTTTTTTATTGTTAGAAGTAATTTCAGAATGTATGTAGATAGGGTATGTTAGATTTGATTTACATAGGAGCATAAATCAGAGATGGATGAAGCACAGTAGAATGTGTTAAATTATCTGCTTAAAGAATAACCTCAGCTCTATCTCCCCACGTAGTTCAATCATTCATAAACATATCTTTATCGAATGTTTACACCACAACTAATTCGCAGTTACATTGCTCCTCTCACATGAACCTTAAACACAACATACATACATATGTGTGTGCGCAGACGTGCGCGCGCATGTGTATACAAACACAGACACCTACACACATATATAAATATATATA
>NC_068982.1:117452039-117453760 GCF_001194135.2 Octopus bimaculoides
TATATATATATATATATATATATATATACAGTAACTTACGCACACAGACATATGTATGTATGTATATATTCACACACACACACACGTATATAAATGGGAAACCGAAATAATTTACAGTTCAGCGAAAGCAACATAGCCGAAATTAACTTTAAAACTTCAACTCGTAAAAAATTCATATACTACTCCACTGAAAGCTATCGAATAATTCTTAAATATACGTTTGATTGACTTTATATATATTTATACCTACATAAAAAAGACACGTTTATACGCCAATACACAACGTGCGCATACAACCACACACACACACACACACACACACACACACACACACACACACACACACACACACGTCTACTTTATTTTATGTGACCTACCAGCACCTCTGAAAGTAAAAAAAAGAAAAATCTTGAAAGCAATGCGAATGTATCAGTAAAACCTCTACACTTATAAGAATTTTTCACTTATTGTCTACTCACATTCGTCATATTTTGGCTTTATAATTTCCTATCGGACTCACGCAGTGTATGGTAACTGATCTCTGCCTGTTGCGTCCTCTATCAATTTTGGTGTGTTGATATTTTTGGTATTGACCCCCATTTCCTTCTTACTACATATATATAAATGACCTCTTTCAAGCTCTGCCCAATTATGTCAACTCTTACGCAGATTAGATAATTGTCCCTCCTTCTCTTAATTTCCCAAACATAAATTATCCAAAGCACAATTAAACACCACACAATATATCCTTTACCGACTTTGCTAACAGGAACCTACCAAGTACTTTCCAGTGGGGATATGTTTATTTTGCCCCATTGAACAATAAAACACAAAAAGCTACCCATATCGCGTCGTTCCGGATTCAGATCCACTGCGACGCACTTTGGGCAAGTGTCTTCTGCTCTGGCCTCGGACCGACCAATGTATTGTGAGTGAATCTGTTAAGCAGAAACTGTAAGAAACATGTCGTATATATATATATATATATATATATATATATATATATATATATATATATATATATATATGTGTGTGTGTGTGTGTATGTTTGCCTCCTTTCACCATTTGACAACCAGTGTTGGTGTGTTGCGTCCCCGTAACTTAGCGGTTCGGCAAAGTGAATGATGGAATAAGTACTAGGATTAAAAAAAAAGTAGTGAGGTTGGTTCATTCATTCAACTAAAAATGATTCAAGGTTGTGCCCCAGCATAGCCACAGCCTGATGGCTGAAACAGGAAAAATACAATATAAAAAAAAATGACACTTTTGTAAATCATCTCATGTAAATAATGAGCAACGTACGGAAATGAAAGGCCACTCGGTTATTCTAATTGTCCACTCTTGATATAAGTGGGATGAATTGCATGGCAGGTGGTACACATGAACAGTTCTATTTTAATAGGTTAACAAACGAAAAGAGAAGCGAAAGAGAAAGGAGAGAAGTGAAATTGAGATGAGCAGGCAGCGAGAAGGAAAAGAAAAGAAAAAAAAAACTACTATGCAGTCACTTCATAAAGCGCGTTACATGGCCTAAACAGACTATCTTCAGGAGTCAACCTACAGCATTCCATTATATGTTATTGTTTAGAATTCTTCCCAAGTTTAACCTTTATCATTCACTCTAACTCAACCAGATGATCCTTCACTCATAATTTCAAATTCTGATTTATTTTAATCGTTTTTTTATTCTCCAGTATCAAGATATTATTTATGCGCGCATT
>NC_068982.1:117453770-117466046 GCF_001194135.2 Octopus bimaculoides
TTGATCATCAACTTCTCCCTGTCTCTATCTAAATCACATTCTTGTTTTTTTTTTTATTCACAAGTATTTTTGCCTCCGGCTTAGCGAAGGCGGAGGTATTGTGTTCAGTCGTGTGTATTTGTTTTTCGGTGGATAAGATATCTCAAGAACCACTGGATGGATTCGTATGAAACTTTCAGAGATGTTTGGCCTCGTGACTGGCACTTACTGATTGATTTTGGGATCGATCTGGTACCGGACAAGGATTCTGGATTATTTTTCCCGTATTTTTTTTCTTTACTTCATTTTTGAGAGCGGTTAGGTTCATTTTTAGTATTCTAGTTTGTGAAAGCAGTCGAGTTTATTTTCAGAAATTCTCATTTTAAAAATCATCTCTGGCTAATCGTTGAGAGGACGTTGGTGTTGCCTCTGATTGCTCTTGCTTTAATTTTAATTACTTTTGTTTTATTATTTTCATAATTTTCTCCACTAATTTTTACTTATAATTTTGTTACTACCCTAATGATAGTGTTATTATCATCATCGCTTATCATCGACTTTGCCTTTCATATTTTCGTGGTAAATAAAATATGTGCCTCTTGAGCACTGAAATTGATGTCATAGACTTACGCCCTTCTCGAAATTGGCGGCATTGTCCCAAAATTTGAAAGCAATGTTATTGCCATTGATTCTTTACAGTGACAATCCGTCAATCGCACTCATATTTACAGGATATACATGTTTCTTTATTCACATTTTGCATGTTTGTTGGAGTGTGCTTGAGTGTGTATTTCTGTTTGTGTAGATCACAACGCATTTAGAAGTTATCTCTTAAGAGATATGACACGCAGTATCTGGCCATGTTATTAGAAGACAATGGACATTATATTTTTAGATATGTATATGTAAGTATTTAATGATATATAATTGCGACATATAAATTATCTTAAATTCAATTAATTTAAAAAGCTGTATTTACGCAGATCACAACATGAGATAAGTTTTACTGAGATTTATACAATATCATTTGCATTCAATTTATCTGCCAACATCACTCTCTATAACATATAAACAGATATTAAAGAGACCTGTGGGCGTAAACTCTGTCAAAAATTTTATTTATTCGTAAACTGTAAATTTTCTTTGTAGGCGGAAGGAAAGATAAAGACACCACGCAATACATCCGTGCATCAGAGGTAGAAACATGTCTTTTGTTGACTTTATACCTGTTAGACGAGTGGTCTTTCTCTCGATCTTATTAAAGAATTCCGTGTGGAAAGCACAACAGAGTGTACGCCGCAATTCATTTATATATACGATGGAATATATGTATATAAGTACGTATGTATGCATGACGAGTGTCGATTAGAAATCATTTACGTCAGGTGCCCTTTTTATAGCTACTGAAATGAATATTTACATACATGCATACATACATACACATACATACGAACGTACATGCATACACACACACGCGTGTACACCTCCACCCTCTCGTATGTGGGCATATGTGCAAGAGTGTGAGCGTGTATAAATATTTATTTAACAATGTATATACACTCAGAACGGGAAAAATATTAGTTTTAACAAGCCTTAAAATTGTAACAACATATCAGTACGATGCGCCCAATGTATGGTCGAAAACGCATGTTCATACATACATGCATGCGTACATGCATGCATACATACATACATGCATGCATACATGCATACATGCATACATACTTGCAAATATTCCTTTGTTAGAGTGCATATATTATCGATTCAACAACTAATCATATACATGGTAATAATTTCAAATATAACTTCTTAAAATTGAACTTCGGGAAGTTGCTTTCTCTTTCTTCCCTGCATCCATCCTTTAAACCAATATCCCCCATTTGTTATTAAGCGAAATGTTGAAATGCTATTCATGTTGTTGTTGTTCTCCTTCTTGCTATAGCTTATTTTATTGTCGCTACATTTACTGCGTGGAGGCGCAATGGCCCGGTGGATAGGGAAGCGGACTCACGGTCATAGGATCGCGGTTTCGATTCCCAGACCGGGCGTTGTGAGTGTTTATTGAGCGAAAACACCTAAAAGCTCCACGAGGCTCCGCCAGGGGATGGTGGCGAACCCTGCTGTACTCTTTCACCACAACTTTCTCTCACTCTTACTTCCTGTCTCTATTGTGCCTGTAATTCAAAGGGTTAGCCTTGTCACACTGTGTCACGCTGAATATCACTGAGAATTACGCTAAGGGTACACGTGTCTGTGGAGTGCTCAGCCACTTGCACGTTAATTTCACGAGCAGGCTGTTCCGTTGATCGGATCAACTGGAAACCCTCGATGTCGTAAGTGACGGGGTGCCAACAACAACATTTATTGCTCTCTGTTCATGATGTTAGCGTCGCTGTTACAGTACTTAATGTTGTTGCTTGAGTTGCAGTGTATTTTTGTTCATTTTACTGATGCGGTTATTGTTAGTGATGTTGAGGTTATATCAACTTTGATTTTGTTATAATTTTTATCAGAGTTGTTGATGTAGAAGCTACATATGTGACAGTAACTGATGTTGTTGTTATTTATTTTGTTATGATTGCTACCGTTTCAGTTGTTATTGTCGGAATTATTACTGTTAGAGTTGAGGTTGCTAATGTTGAGGCTGTTACATTGCGGTTAGTGTCGCTGTTGTTTCTTCAGTAGGATGTTAGTGTTGTTGTGGATACAGTTGTTGTTCCCCTGTTGCTATAGGTTGTAAGACGACGTTATTTTTTTTTAAAGACTTAGCCACTTAATTAAGCGCCCATTGTCAGGGTAGCTTAAGTAAATAGTTTAAGAGACAAATATAGAATTGAAAGATTATCATTGTTAAGAAGTTGATGCTACTGCTGCTGCTGATAATGATGATGACGATGATGACGATGATGACGATTATGATGATGATCATCATCATCATGATCATGATGGTAGTTATGATGGTGATGGCGATGATTATGGTAAAGACAACAGAGAGCCTGGCGACCAGATTAATGATGTTTATGAGGATGACAACGACGATTATGACGGGACGACGAGAATGTTGATGATGAATGGAGACAGCTGAGGAATTAATCTTGCTGAATATCATCATGGATATCATGATGATGATACACGTTGACAATAATGACGACGCAAACGAAGATGACGACGGTGATCTTGATAATAATGATGCTATGATCAATATAATTATCTTAATGCAAGTAATGATGTTTTTATTTAGCCCTTGGTCATACTCGGTCGATCGGACATGTAATTAAATGCAATCCAAGTGCAACCACCCATTTCCCTACAAATGCAATCGTCAAAGTATCCAGAGATTGTGTACTTGGGAGCTAAGTGGCTATCATTTCTAGCATATGGAGTGAGCACACGGTGTTTCGCAAGCGGGCTAGATAGTAGTAGTGCTTGATGTTGACACCTACAATGATGATGATGCTGATGATGGTGGATAGGGATGATAGAGAACAAAAATACGATGTTGATATTAATGATACCAACACCATCATCGTCAATAAAAATATGACAGTAAATGCAGCAGTCTAAACGAATGACTGCAGTCGTCACCATCGTTATCGTTTACATCTTTTTTATTCTACCCACTGTATCATCATCACCATCATCTCCACAATTACTGTTAACAGCATCATCCTCATAAGTAAATGAGTAAGTCAAATGAATAAATGTAGGAAAATTAGGTTTGAAGCCGAACATTAAGATATCGGAATAAACAGTGAGTCAAGGTCGTAACAAAGGAGACTTAGTGCAGGGGGAGGTAAGCAGGCTTGATGGAAAGGAAAGGTTTCTTTCCTTTCTGTTTTTATTTTTTAGAAGACATCAAAGAGACGAAGAATCCCCGCGTGTAAACAGCACGTAGACGTAGAGATAGAGATACAGAGAGATAAAAAAAAAACAGAGAGAGAGAGAGAAGGATTACGAGAAGAGTGGTGAAAACAAAAAAAGTGAAAATGAGATAAAAGATAAAGAGAGGGAGGGAGAGAGAGAGAGAGAAAGAGAGAAAGTGGGATATGGGAAGGGAAAGTGAGTAAATGTCTTTTGACTATAATAACAAATGATATCGATCAGTTTGCCTATCGAAGAAATACAATAGAGATAGTTATATACTCACTAATGGAATAACAATTTAGAAACATTTCAAAGCATATCGGCATACAAACAAATTCCAAAAACGTCCTCTTTTCATCCTTATTGAAATATTACTTTAGTCTTACTACTATGTCCCGATTTATAACTTAGTTTACTTAACTACGCACTAGTTGCACAACCAGATAAATAGGTACTACTCATATATTGGTTAGATAATTACTGAGTATTTACATAAGCATACAGTGGCTGCATATATATATATAAGCATATACCGGTTGTTTAACTACCAAACATCTACGTAAATATAGTATAGTTTACAAACCACATACTGGTTAGGTAGTAGTCCATAGTAAACAATAAAATGTTAGCGTTTTGACATGTCATATGGAGAGTAAAACCAACTTCCATTAGTCTGCCTTGAAGGGTGGTGGTTACGGACGTTATTAGGATGCTTTCCGTAACGGCAGAATTATTCTAAAGATTCATTATCTCTGAAGAGTCCCCGTGACCGAAACATTGCAATTTTTCACAAAATACACTGAAGCAACTGGCTGTTAACGACAATTATTCCTATGCATTTTCGTGGTTTAAGATTTAGCTCCGCGGACTACCAGCAATTTCACTGAATTCTGAATTTTACGTAATTATAGGAGCATAATCACAACACTGTGAAAACCAAATTGTACTCATATAATCACGGTATATACATATAAACTGAAAGCATATCTACCTGTCTATCTGTTTCTCTATTTATCTATTTCTCTGTTTATCTGTGTATCTACCAACACACACGCACGCACACACACATACATACACACACACACACACACACAGACACACACACACACACACACACAGATCACTCATATAACCAAGGAGTACAGATTTTCCAGAGGCTACACACCTAAGAAAGGAATACATACTTAACTCTAGGGCACCAATAGAAGCATTGAAATTATATGCATATAAGCAAATAGTTTGTTTGCTGCTGAGTCAGGAAAGTTAGCCTTTCAAATTTAAGGTATCTAAACGGAATTTGCTCAAGTAATAGTTATCGGAGGCGATATTAAATGTTTCTTTTTTATTAAAAAAAAAAATTATTGGATTTATTTGGAGGAAAAGACAGTTTATTTCTGGTATTGGTATTCTGATATTAGTTTGTGCAACATGTTGAAGATAGACTTCTGTGCAATAATATGGTGATAGTAGTGCAGTATATAATATGACATAAGATGAAAGGTTTTTTTATGTGATTGGTGGTGGAGGAAAGGACAAAAACACTAATGTGAAAGACAATACAATAGTTTGAATTATCTGGTGAGCAAAGAAGTACATCTTTGCAAAGGAATATGGTAAGGAAGTGAGTCCAAAACAGTGCAAGTAACATCGTGGAGTAACCATACATTTTCAGAGAAACAGAGGCGATTGCTCATAATGCTGGAGCAGTGATTTCTAACTGGAGAATGTTTTGTGTTCTAGTTACGGAGTCGAATATGAGGAAATGATGTTTTGAAATCAAAAGGGACGGTGCGTAGGGATATGAGTAGTGAAGGGGTTCAATACAAATTCCTAGGTGGCTGCAGATTTATTTGCTTTTTGTGTTGATTTTCGAGGATTCAACCGGTAGAAGGCGAACGGTGTTTCTAATAATATACGAGTGATTACTTCGAATAACACCAAGGGTTATATTAAAGTAACAAAATAATTGAAGGCTGTTCAAGACTGAACAGTGAAGTTTGGACTGTGTAGAGCTTGATGTGGTTGACCTGAAAGAGAAAAGAATAAAGTCGAAAGTGTGGATGAGTGGAAGTTGCGTTAGTGTCTTTCATATTTGAGAAGGGATACTGGTGCTTCAAACAGTTCAAAGTAGTGACGAATGGGACTATATAAATGAAAATTCCGAAGGATGATGTGGCAGAGAGATCGTGTAGTAGAGAAGACAAGTAGCAATGTGAAAGGAGAAGCGCAAGATAATGTAGTTTATAGAAAGAAAGTGGATGAAAGAAGGGCTGTACGCACACTGCTTGCACAGCATATTATGCTAAAGCAGAGCGAGGAAAAATGTGGGTCTTCAACTCATTATCAAACTTGACTCAATAACAGATTTGACTAAAGCTTCAGTGAAGAGTGAGCATTGAAGAAAAAGGAGCTGACACATTTAATGAGAAAAACATACAAATGAATGAATGGTTTACAGGATACAAGATATGACGCGAGTACATAAAACTGAAAAATACCTAAGAAATCCGTACTTTGCTGATGCAGGATTTAAATTTTATAGTCACAACATACCATAATCATATTACCACAAATTATTGGCATACATTTCCAAACTAAACTGTTACCCAAGTTACAAAATTATTATATTAAGTTACCACTATGCAGATTTACGACTCTCAGTTAACCGTCTCAACTCTTTCTCCCTCAAACACACAAACACACACACACACACACACACACAAACACACACATACACACACACAAACACACACATACACACACACATACACACACAGACACACACACACACACACACGCAAACACACACACACACACACGCACTCATTAACACCCACAGATACTTATGCGTACAGAAGAGAAATTTTCCCACCACCCGCAGACACATTCATACGCACGTTCACACACATGTCCGAACAAACGTCCTTTAATCTATACATAAATAAATGTCACCGTTGATGTTGTCTAACCTCATGTGAGCCCTGATTGAGTAAACCAGTGGCGAAAATTGTTTCAACTATAACATTTGCAGAGAATAAATGCATAATATATAATGCAGAGATATTCGTATCTTTCGATTCAGACGTAACCAAACTGAACGGAATTATATAATCCTCTATGTATATTTAGTTGCACAAATATTGTGAAATTATTTCTCATTATGAGGAATGGTATAATGGACGATTTGCAATTTAGCAATTTTCTACAATGTTTCAGCAAACAATAAATACATATAAATACTATATACATATAAAGCGTATATAGCAATATATACATATAACGTATACAAATATATAGCTTGTATACATATGCACACACATAATTGTTTAATATAGCAATTCAAAAATTTTCCAAGAAACAACAAATATTACAAGATTTTTAATCGGCATAAGATTAGAGTGGGCTATTGTCTTAGCCATAATATTGTACGATTTATAACAGCGCATAATATTACAATAATATCGAAAGTTCAAAAAAGCGATTATGATCAGAAGAGTCGAGAACGCTAAGAAATTAAATGTCGAGGGAAGGGAAATAACTCAATTTAACGTAAGTAATGACGTCAAATCGAATAAAAATTCAGCTAGAAATAGAACAATGATAACGTTATCTAAAGGAGTAAATAGTAATAAGGAACTTGTTGGAAATTAATTTAGTTCTACAATGAATTATCAAATTGAAACTAAATCTGAGGGAAATATAAAAGGCTATCTTTGTAATTGTTCTAAATGGGAATCCTATTATGTAGAAAGTAAGTATAAAACTAAAAATGCAATATATAGATATATAGTTATATCTGAGGGTAAGAAAATCTTTTACATCGGTGGGATATCATTAATTTTCAAGTGGAAACTGGTAAATCATTTGAGTTCTTTAATGAAAAAAATAAAAAGTTCCAAAGGAATCTTAGCAAATTAATCTGGTTTTTAAAAACAGTAACAAATACTATACGATTAAATGGGAGTTAATTTGTACTGAAAAACCATGCAAACCTGGAACCAATAAATGTGACTTATGTTTAGAAGAATTTTCCAGGATTTTCATATCCAAGGGTAAGGTAATAAATTCTAGACAAGAGGAAGCATTGAGATGCTAGCACATGAGGAAATTCACATTTGTGAAGTATAAGTGAAAAATTATCATGTAAACTATACGAGGTTTTGAAATGATTGAAAATGATTATCCAATAAGAACTTGAAACAGAGAGTGTTTGGTGTCTGACTTAACGGAGAGTTCTCAATTATACAACGCAGACTTTATAAAAGAAAGTCATTAAGTGGCCATGCCGAGGGATATCAAGTTAAGACACTGAAGAACCTGCACCGTTTTCTAGTAGGGCTGCAATTATCAGGATTACTAATCGGTGCAATTGAAACATGTGTTGGTCTTAAAAGGTAGCATATAATTAAAGGTAATACTATTGCTATTTCAGAATCATCCTAATTTTTAATATTGTGATTATTTATACAGCAGTAAACTTATATGATTAATGAAATATATTCAGAATTACCCAATGGAATATTTCTTGAATTTCGTGCCTTATATGAACTTTACGGGATTTATATGTTAACTGTTGTATAACATATTTTGAATAACTAACAGAGAACGAACCGGTAATATTTTTGGAGTAATCCCTTAATTTATACTAATACACACAGACACATATATATTGTGTCTTAATGTCTAACACACACACCAGTTAAATTTACGCTCATTTATTATTTATATTTTTTCTTCGAAGATTTTCGTCGCTTTCGCTACCTTATCAATGGATTTCGATTCCATCCGTTATTGTAGCTGCGTTATTTTTTGTCTATTTGTGCGCATGTGTAAGCATCAGTGTGCTGGTGTTCTTGTGCATGCATATATGTATGTCTATCTGTATGTAAGTATTCTGTATATTCACGTGTTTGTGTGTGTGTGTTTGTGTGTTTGTATATATGTGTTTGTGTATTTGTGTGTTTGTATCTCTATCTCTTTGTGTGTGCGTGTTCGAGAGTGTCTATGTGTATGTATTTGTGTGACTATGTACGTGTGTCTGTTATGTATGGATATGTGTCTCCATATGTGTCTTTGTATGTATGCGATTGTGCGAAGTTCGCGTGTGTATATGTTCATGTGTTTCAAACTTGTTTTGTGTGTGTGTGGGGGGGGAGATTGCGTGCTTGTCTGTCTGTATTACCTATCTATCTATCTATCTATCTATCTATCTATCTATCTATCTACTTACCTATGTGTCAATCTGTTCACCTGCATATCTATTTACCTACACGCGCGCGCGCATATTTATATTTGCCTGCATAACAGCCTACTAGCCAATATACTTACGTATGTATATTCTATTCATATAGGGATATCACTACATTCTATGTGTATTTCTTATTTAGTACTGGCGATAATTCATTTATAAGGATGCACGCTTGTATTTGTCTGAGTAATGTGTCCTTCGGGTGTTTGGATAAAATCCGTATGTGTAGTCCACCCAATGTGCTCCCATGCTGGTCTTTGACACGTTGGTAGAATGTGGAGGACTGTTTCTTGCCAACATATTGACTAAAGTGCCCATTTAATCGCTCGGCAATTTTTCTAGATGTTTCTCAATTGTATGTCGTGTTCTTGTTTTTACAATCATCCTCTATAAACTTTATGCTGTAGACTATATCTCTAGTTCTACTGTTAATGCCAAGATTAATCTTATATACCATGGAGTTTTCATTCGAGCACGTGGTACTTTCAAATGGGTACGTGCTACATAACTGTTATCTGATGGAACTCCCGGACTTTTCAACGATCTTAATGTTGAGTTTGGTCTTCGTCAAAGTGATTTTACTTCTACCGTTTATTCAATTCGACAAACATTATTACTTGATATTTGTCAGACATGTACCATGTGTTTACTTTGTATACTTTGTCACAAACTCTGTGTATATTATTCCAGTCTGCTAGTACACTTGTATGTAGGCAAATATATATAGGTAGGTAGGTACGTAATGGATATGCAGGTAAACAGATAGAGACATAAGCAAGTAGATAGATAGGTACATAGGTAATACGAATAGGCAAGCACACCACACACATACACACAAACACACATACACACGCACACACACACACACACACACGCACACACAAAAGAAGACGGTAACCTCCACGCACACACACGCATACACACAATGACACATGGAGACAACAACACATACATACAAACAAACACACAAACACATGAATATGCAGAAAACATACATACACGTAGATGCATAGATGTATACACATAAATACATTCATGCATACATACATACATACGTGCATGCACAAGCACACATGCACACTGACGCACACACATGAGCACAAACGGACATTAAAGAACGTAGCTCCCATAATGGACAGAGTCAACAAGTTTGCGAAAGCAACGAAAATTTTGGAAGAAAAAATATAAATAATAAACTAATGGAAATCGAACCGGTGTATGAGTTAGATAATAAGACGTTAAGACAATATAATTTGCTTCAACACATGAGTTTACAAAAAGAATCATGCAAACCAGATACAAAAACGAAGTATATATATATATGTTGGGCAATCCGTAGCTATAGTCATAAGATTCTATAGAAGATGCCACTATGTGGTTCACAGTATCATGTGAGTGGGAAGGAAATGTCTAATGAGACGGGTGTGTGTCTCGGGTGTATGTATACAATTATTTGTCTATATGAGAGGGCACCTAATTATATATGTATGTGTACAAAATTATCTAAATCTATATTTTTCTAGCAGTGGCTTCTATCTTTTAAAATTCTATTCTCTAATGTATTTTCTTTTTCATTTGTATATACACAGGCAATGATATTTTCTACGCAAGTATACATTCCATATCCCCCAAAATACAAAAATTACACTTCATTTTAGAAGATCGAAGTATCTATATATTGGTTTGAAATTTTGGCAAAAGCCTGCAAATTTGAGGGAAAGGGTATGTCGATTGTATCGGATTCAATACTCAGTTGCTACTTATTTTATCGTCCCTGAAAGGAAGAATAGCAAAGTCGACTACGGTGTAATTAGAATGCAGAACGTAAACACGGATAAAATGCCGCCAAGCATTTTGACCGGCGGTCTATCGATTATGCCGACCCATTGTATTGAGGAATCTCTTTATTTGTGTATATATCATTTATCTGTTACTTGTTTCAGCCATTAGAATGTGGTCCTGCTGGGGCCCCTCCATGCGAGATTTAGTCAAGAAAATAAACTGCAGTATGTATTTTTTAATACTTATTCTATCACCCTGTTTTGCAGAATAACTAAGTTGCAGGGCCTAAACAAACCAACACTGGCTACTAAGTGGTGGAGGGATAGACAGACTCACGCACATCGATATTTTGCGGGAAGGACTGTTTTAACGAAGTTGCCTATTGCCCTTACCTTCGAAACGCTGAGTAGATGAAACAGGGGACAACTGATGAAGGGAATGTTCTTTTGTTGCATGTCTCGTTTCTCTGGGGGTTTTTTTCGTTCGAAAAAGTTCCTTTTCTATGTTTTTGTTCTTATGTTTTCGTTCCTCATTGTGTCTACGTTTTTTTGATGTCCTGTACCCATATATGCATATATATATATACATACATATGTGGGTATGTACATATAAATATGTATGTATGCATTTATTTATATATTATTTATATTATTATATGATCGATCGCCAGGCATCCTTTTCCAAATAAGCTTTATCTTAATTACTATGCGCACCCTTATTCTATCTCTGCTATCTCTTCTCTGTCTATCTATCTCCCTCTATTGTTCTTCTTCCTTTCTGTTTTTCTCTCCCACCATTTCCCTATTCTTCTCCTCTCCTCTTCACCGTTCACTGTCTCTCTATCTCTCTCAATCTTCCTCCTTGACTCTCTCCTTGCTGACACGTAACCAAAGGCCATATATCTTTCTTTCTTCCACTTCCTTCCTAAAGACAAGACGTGATTTTACCTGTCTCTTCTCAAAGCTCGTTTTCCTAGCGTTCATAATCTTCACATCATCTTGTCTTAACAGCTAACTCTCACCGTTTGTTTTTGCTGTCTTGTTCTCACTGTGCTGTTTTTGTTACCACTTTAATCCTCCGAAAAAGTGCTAAATTTTATTTAATTTGCTTTGTGGGAAGGACTGTTTTAATGAAGTTGCGTATTGTCCTTAACTTCGAATGCATGTATAACATTTTCAGTTAGCAATATTTTTGCAAAACTGTCCTTTGTGGGACTTACTCCACTTTGGAAAATGCTAAACCGTTGGGCTACATTGACAATTTTTATACCTGGCGTCAGAAGGTGCTGGAGATACGATAGTTTCACCAAAAGAACCGGCTATTGCAAGCAAAATTATATATTGAAAAGAAGGCATTTCCCAAATTTGGGTATACGAGAGTTTTAACATAATAGCAACGATTTA
>NC_068982.1:117466427-117468886 GCF_001194135.2 Octopus bimaculoides
ATATATATATATATATATATATATATATACACTCACATACTCAAACATCCACACGCACACACGCGGGCGCACACATTTACACGTACTGCTATAGTTCTGAGGTAGGTTATGATATATTTGGTCTGATTCCAAACCAATTATAAAAATCTAAGCTATCTACGATGTTGCATATTTAGCCTTATATCGTCGCAGGGACAGGCTAATATGCAATGCTTCCATCCATCTGCACGAATATGAAAGGATATACGAATTTTATGTACAACACACTGCTTTTTTCTGTAATTATAGTGGTGAATATATGTGTATTGGTGCAAAATAACTGCTATATAAGAGAACAATTTCATTTCAGAAGTAAAGAAAATAGAATTTAGAATCAGGAATGACACTTAGTTGCTGTTAGCGAAAAGTAGCATAACATTAATAGAGTCAATTAATAATGTTAACTAGACATTGCAATGTGCTCAAATTTTTATCTTGTGTTGACGTAATTTCCATAGTTTAAAAACAAGTTGCATGAGGTAACAGAGTTGTTAAGTCGACAGATTGAAAGTTGAATTATTTAACCTAGAAGTGATTTCAGTTTTCTGAATTTAGCCATAGTAAGTCGAATAAAAATTTTGATAATTTAATGGACGAATATTTTCTATCCTTTTAAAAAGAATGTCTTTTCAGTATATTGCATCTTTTTTTTCTAGGCGTTCCACGATTGCATTTATTTCGATCCTGGAAGTAATTTCCTAATTGCTGTTCTTCAGGTTTTGGTGTGTGTAAGGGTGAATTATGATTATAGTAGTCGTTTTTTTAATTGGTTTTCTGTCATCCCTATATTGCTTTTACACCGATTTGTTTAAGATAAGCAATAAATTCTTCATGACATCGTAAATTTAGTAGTGTGCTTTTTGCATGTTTGGCATGACTTTCCGCTGATGACCAAAACATTTGAAATCACTCCTAAAAACCGAGAGAAATAACTTCTATGTCAAAATATATTTGGAACTTGAAGGAAAGGAAAATATTAGCATAAAGTTGTCAATAATAGATGCTGATACTTCTTACATAAATGTTTAGGGAGGTGCTTAATATGCAGAGCACACAAATTTCATATGATTACAATACTATAACGTACTAAAGGGAAATATGTACACGTTTTAGGCTATACTATGCAGACATTGATGTTAACATCTTTTTTTTGTAATGTATATTCGTGAACAGAAAACAAAAAAGATCAGATGCGCTTGTATCTGACTTGGAAGTACTGCTTAGAAATAGACTATTAGTAATGTATTAATTCAAGTAGATCGACCGATTTGCATAATAACGCACACTCGGCAATTAATTCGATTAATATATCCAACTGTAAATAAAAAAAAGGATATACACACAGTTTTAGATCAAGCTGATACTATACTATTCGAGTATTTTGATTTTAACCAAAATTACACACATACACTGATGTAAGCAATATCTTTGTGGGGATAAAAATATTTCTAATAAAGAAAAGATACTTATACTTACCTATATATACCCTGTCGGCTAAAATTCATAAGCACCTTCTGTAAATACAGCTTTAAAGCTACATGCTGTTTAAACGTAGGCAGTTCATTAAAATGAAATCATTGCTAATCAAAAGAAATGAAATGATATCGGTAGGCAAAATTCAGAATATAAACACACCATTAAAAAGGTACCAAACAACTAACTGACACGGACCCGATATGGCAACAACAGCAGAGATAGCATCATAAAAACAGCAGTGCAACATCGCATGTTCAAAGGGTGGGGGTGTGGAAGAAATCTCAGGAAGAAAATATAATCGGAGACAAGAAAAGTGCAAACTATCCAGAAATTATAAGCAAAAGTTAATTCTCAACCTCAACATTCTTCCAGTATCCAGCAACGATTGTATCATATCTCCCATTCTTATAATTACAATACATATTCACATTATTATTAATAAAAAACATTCTCTATTTATGTAGATATGCCTGCGGTCAGAATTCTGTTCATATACATATGTTCATATACGTAATACATACATACATACGTACATACATACTTACATACGTACATACACACATACATACATACATACATACATATATTGTTTTCTACTCTATGCAGAATGCCTAAAATTTAGGGGATGGGGCCAGTCGAATAGATCGACACCAGTACGCAACTGCTACTTAATTTACCAACCTCCAAAGGATGAAAGGCAATGTCGTCCTCGGCGGAATTGAACTCAGAACGTAACGACAGACGAAATATCGCAAACCTTTTCACCCGGCGTGCTAACGATTCTGCCAGTTCGCCGCCTTATACATACATATATGTATAAGGGGACGTAAACAAACAGCCATCCGGAAGAAACAGACACATGTACACACGCAGATATATACATACATACATACATATATAACTGTATATATGTATATATATTTATATATATATATATATATATA
>NC_068982.1:117469166-117474383 GCF_001194135.2 Octopus bimaculoides
GAGCTTCTTAATTTCATCAAATTTCCCAGAAAAGCATTACATAGACAGAAGTATATGCGGGTTGTACAACAACACAAATGAAATGAATGATGAGCAAAATAATGATATTGTTGAGAGAAGCAGACCACGCCCGCCGAACGATGCTTCCCGAAAACATTGTTCTTTTTTTCTCTTTTATAAAACCATTTGAGGTTATAAACCTCTTACTATAATTCACTTCGACACAAGTTCCGCGACGGATATTGTCATCTATCCACTCGAGTTCCATTTCAGGTGGCAACCCACAGACCCAAGCTCTTGTCAACTTCTTCCCACAATATGTGGGAAGAAACAGGATCTCCTGGCCCTGCAAGGGCTGGCTCACAAATTTGTGAATCACCTCAGAGGTGTTAAATAGCAGCCATAACGTTGTATACTTGACACCTCTAGAAATAAACTTTATAGTTGGCAGATGCTCTGCCAAGTCTTTCTCTATTTCGATTTTGGGAAAGACGGTGAGGGTGTCGAGTGACTTTAAATATTTTCTTAACACCGCCGTCCTTACCTCTGAGTCTTTTAACCACTGTTTGAGAGTGACAATCTCCCACTGCAACACAGTGTTCGTTTTTTCTGCCATATTTGGGAAAAGTTAACAGAAAAAATTCCAAATATTAAAATACAAAAAAGGAAAGAAGGAAGAAGGAAATCAGCCCAAAACACAGCGACTTCATTCTTCCGGCCAACTGGTACAGCAACAGGAACACAACAAACGGAACAAAGCTTCATAAATTTCACCAATAAATTGATACAAAAATTGGTAAAAAAAATCACAATATTTGGAGGTGGAATATGAACACTGCATACAATCTTCCGGCCACCGATACTCCAGGCCGACCAAATAGTAACAGGAACACAGCAGCAGGAACACAAAAACAACGTTCACAAGTTTTGAGGCGAGATACGCCCCCAAAACAACTCATTTCTCACCGCTATGCCCAACTGCAGGCAGACAAATGCTCGGAATCCAGACAACAAACCCCAACTGAATCCCCAAAAATAAAAGTCCTACCATGCAGTTGAGCTTCACTAGTTCAATAATTGACGACACTACACACTAGCGTCATAGCTCCTCTCTGTGTAAAGAAAACACTGACACACGCATGCGCGGAAGCAAGCTTCTTACCACGCTGCCACGTCTGCGCCTACGTATATACTTCAAATTTATAGAAAAACAAAGATGAAGGCAGGTGTAGGAACAACAAGCAAATGTATTTGTTTGACGATCGGGAAAAATGGAAAAGTCATCTACGTTTGGAGCCCACGGTCTTCGACAGAAACGAATAAGAGGAAATAAATAAAGAGAAAATGAAAAAAGAAAATGTGGTCCATCACACATACGCACACACACACACACACACACGTATATGTATATATATAGACACATATCTGTACAGCAGATCTGTGTCGTTATATATCGGTTACATGTGTCATCGTAGACAGATTTAAATACTGGTGAGTATGCATGTTTTGGGAAATTCCCTCTGCACCAAACCTCACTGAAGTTCCTCTGTGTTTCTAGTCTTCAGTATTATCATGACCCAATGACTGAACTGCAGAAAACATGTAACAAATAACATTATTAATGCTGACCAGTTTTGCTGGTAAAAAAATATGGAACACATGAACCTATTCACCAAGAAGATATTAATAAATGGAATATTCTCTTGTTACGGAGAGCTATTTACGAAAATTGATTTTCGTTACAGAGCAATAATTATCATTTCAAAATTAGCAATATTATATTTACCGTTGCGTATATAGTTTCTATTTGAGTAGGCAACGTAATCACTATTCGCTTATATCTAAATATACAAAATGAGAGGACACTAATTGCTAGACTTTACAATGTTGAAGGTATATTATAAAACTCTACCAAATTTTTTAATCACGTATTGTAATTAGGTTTTAAGATTACATTAGCTATAGCTTGTAGACTCAACATTATATATACACTTATGTGTGTGTGTATATGTATAATAGATGTATGCATATATATAATGCGAACGTATGTATGTGTGTGTATATATATATATATATATATATATATATATATATATATATATATATAATATGCACACCTATGTACGTATATATATATATATATATATATCCTGACTTTGCAATATTTTCTCTTCGTGTTGACCATTATTTACTTCAATAGTCTTCCGTGCGCCTCGAGAAATGTTGTTCAAAGTGTTTTAGAAATTTTATCATCAGAATTATAAAGACTTTGTCTTCGACTTCAATGACTTTTCTTATGAATTAGCAATTTTGAAGCTTGTTCATGTTTTTCTTCTTGATCTTGTATGCTTTCATCTTACTAGCTGCTCTCGATATTACGGCATAAACATCTCGAGGGTAAATCGCTTTTCGTTGTCTATCCATACATTCCTATTAATTCGGTATTTGACATTGAGCAATTCTCATATATAGTCTTGATAGAACGGATCTACTTAATCTGGGAAACTGCAAATTGCTCATATATTATTGGCATCATTACCCAGCGGATTTAAATGGTTTCTAAGACTCACAAACGCATGATCGTAAATGTGATCGAAGATCAATAGCCTCAGATTATTATTTTCTTTTATATGTTAAGAGTAATGGTTGATTCAGATTACATTACTCAGTCTAGTAATATTGGTTTCAAGTTTTGGTGCAAGGTCAGTAATTTCAGTAGAGGAATCTAAGTCGATTACATCAATACCACCTCTCAACTATTACATATTTTATCGACCTCGAAAGGATCACGGTGGAATTTGAACTGAGAACGCAATGACGGACGAAATGCTACAAAGAATTTTGCCCGGCATGCTCACGATTCTCGCGGCTCATCGCCTTACTCAGTCTAACACTGACCACATTTTCATATGTAGAAAAACGCACAATTAAGTATCGGAGATCATTGGGGTACCAATTATCGATGTTGATATTAGCCAGGTGATGACTGAATTACATATATCTTTTAAATATAGAATACAAACTTGGTGAGTTCAGTATTAAAACCTTATTTGAAACACGTTAGCGACAAAAAAAAAAAAACGTGTATTTTCCATTTTCGTAATAGTTTATTTATAAAGATAAATATATTTTCAAGGTATTTTAGAAGCATCAAATATAGTTTATTATCGTTAAAATTATGTACGAAGTTGCTAGGTCTTCTTGTGTGCGTATAACAACTTGGTAAACGAAGATCTTAATATCGACGAAGATCTAGAAAATATTCTTAAATTAGTATTGAATTTTTCATCTCGAAAGTGTACTAAACGGCATAAAATCAATTTGTCTTCATTTGCGAAATCGACAACTACATTGTAATAAAAGAAGAGCCACAAAGAACATATTTTGATAATATTTAGCAATCTATCGGAATTTATGTTGAATATTGGTTTTACAAATACAACGTATAGATTATTTATCTATTGACTCGGTACACGACACTAAATTTTTAAATAAGTTGGTGTTAACAGACTTAGTACATGAGCGCGAAAATGATAACTAGACATAAATGGTAAACAAATCACACTTAATAAACTACGGGATAAATTAACGATAATAGACAATGTTGAATATTTGTTTTTCAGTATGTACGAAGAACAATGTTTGATGCGTTGCAATCAAAATCTGATCTTGTAAGTTTACAATCGTCGCCATCATACCTGCTGAAGTAATAATTAATGAATACGAAAGTAATTACTGTGAGCAAAGAAATGTTATTTGTATGAAAATATTAGAATATTTCTCGGTTAAAAGTTCAAATTTTAATACAATAACTCTAGCTATGCTATTGCGCAACGTACATTTAAACAAGCAAAACTTTTTCACCTGCATATATGCCTAACTTTCTGAAGATCGATTAACTTAGCACATAATATTTATTATACAGGTTGACACAAGAACACATAATAAATGTATTTTATTGCTCTATTTCTATCAGTTTTACAAATCGTTTGCACTGGTATCTGTTTGTACCCCTATAGAAAACTTCCTGATCATGAAACTGCATTTTGAGTATCAATAAATGACTGGTTTCACTAATAAAGAAATATTCAGAGAATGGTGGCTAGTTATAAGAATAATATTTTTTGGGGAAAAAATAGGTAATTTTCGATTTCAAATGAAAAATGGAAAATGAGAGTATACGAAGGTGGACTGAAAGTTAGGAGCTGGGAAATCTTGCGTGCATTAATTTCAACTCTTCATATTAATACTCCAAATGTTACTAGTAGTGACTTCTCTTGAAAATGGACAAAACATGGCATGCTGGTATTTTGAAGTACCTGTAGAATGAGAGTTTTTTTTTCTGCCAAATTCTATGCATTTAGTTCTAATGTTCTTGTACTTTTACAATATCGTTTGAGCAAAATTTTGATCAAAAAAGATCGGAACGTTTATTAATGTATGTGGGTGAGTATATGTACGTGAGTGTAAAACTTTATACACACACACGCACACACACACATACACATTCGCACGCACATGTACAAACACACACACATGTACATGCCTGTTCGTCTATTAGGTTATATATATGTTTGTGTGTGTGTGTGTGTGTATATATATATCCATATATGTAAATTTTAAAAATAATTAGATTTAACATATAACATTTTAGAATAGGTGCTTTCTAAATATTTACAAGGAAAATACTCCCAGTGATTTTGCAGTTTCATTATGAGCACATGTAGTTTTATATGCATGTCAATTTGCATCTTCATATATTTATACATGTATTATATACATCAATATCAATATACATACATGCACACAGTTATGTAAAATGAATATTAATTATACACAACTCACACGCACATATTATATATCAGGTATTGTCTATCCGTATGTGAAAGATTGTTTTAAGTGAAAAGTTATGTACTATCATTTATAGTTTATGTGATGTGCTTCGAACAATTGTTCCAAGAAATAATTATTTAACGTTCACTTGAAAGTTTATATAACATGACGCCTTATTCATATATATATAGACGCAGGAGTGGCTGTGTAGTAAGTAGCTTGCTAACCAAGCACATGGTTCCGAGTTCAGTTCCACTGTGTGACACCTTGGACAAGTGTATTCTACTATAACCTCGGGCCGACCAAAGCCTTGTGAGTGAATTTGGTAGACGGAAACTGAAAGAAGCCCGTCGTATATATATATATATATATATATATATATAT
>NC_068982.1:117476026-117476593 GCF_001194135.2 Octopus bimaculoides
AGTGTAAGTTGTTGATATAAGTACGGAAGAAAATGTAACATGTTTGAAGAAGTTAGTAGGAAGGTATTGTTGGGTATAGTTTACCGCTGACAAAGAGATGTCTAGCAAGCGTTCTACAACTTATGCTTAATAAATACGGGGATGGACGATGTGTCCATTGTACAGAATCTCAGGAAAGGATAACGGAATAGAATAAAAGAAGTACATAAATAAACACCAACATTCATACATACATACATACATACATATATACATATATACATCCATTCATACATACAAACATACACATACATACATACATACATACATACATACACATATATATATTTATTTATATATACATACATATATAGGTGTGTGCGTCTGAATGTATACTTGTACACATATATGTATATATATGTACATGTGCATGTATGTATACATGTGAGTATATATAGATATATATATGTGTGTATACTGAGACCTAAACACAAATGAAGTGATGAATAAGATAAGTTGGACATAGCAATAGAGTGTGATTGATAAATCAATTATTTCAGCAAAGTAAATCAATATATATATATATAT
>NC_068982.1:117476603-117477189 GCF_001194135.2 Octopus bimaculoides
ATATACTCATATATTGTTTATATATATATATATATATATATATATATACGCTTGCTCGTGCATGAAACATGTGTGCACGCCCGTACGCGGACACGCACACACGCTCGCATATGCACACATACTCATGTATATTTGCGCACATGTGCAGGCAGATAGGTGCATTAAAACGTACACTAGATAATTCAATACGTTTGCAAAACAACACTATACAAAGTATATATGAAATAAATAAATAAAAAAAATAAAAGGAAAGATGGAAGTGTTAGTGAGGTGACATATGCTTTGGTTAGATGAAAGCAATGCTTGAGAGACAAGTGTAAGTTGTTGATATAAGTACGGAAGAAAATGTAACATGTTTGAAGAAGTTAGTAGGAAGGTATTGTTGGGTATAGTTTACCGCTGACAAAGAGATGTCTAGCAAGCGTTCTACAACTTATGCTTAATAAATACGGGGATGGACGATGTGTCCATTGTACAGAATCTCAGGAAAGGATAACGGAATAGAATAAAAGAAGTACATAAATAAACACCAACATTCATACATACATACATACATACATATATACATATATACATCCATTCATAC
>NC_068982.1:117478189-117484153 GCF_001194135.2 Octopus bimaculoides
TATATGTGTGTGTGTATGTGTGTGTGTGTGTGTGTGTGTGTGTTTGTGTGTTTGTGTGTGTGCGTGCGTGTGTGTGCGTGTGCGTGCTTATATATATGATATCACGGTCCGACTAACCCTCCTTTCCCTACTTACTTCTCTTCCTGCAATTCTTTCTATTTTAAATCTTTCTTTTCTCCTCTTCACCCATTTCATTCTCTTAATAGTGGCCACTATAAATCTACTTAGTAGATTGTGCTAAAGTACAGCTTTTCAGGATGTCTACGACTAGATGGGAATGACAATGTCCTCCACAATGACAGCTGATCGATATGTGTAAGCAAAGCAAGATGAAAGAATAGCGGACAAGACTATAATATAGTTGTCGTTCATGGCCATCTTTGCAAATTATATTATTATATTATTTAACTTTCTCTGATTTAGCAGCTTTTCAATGCGTCCGAACATTCTTCAATGTATGTATATGAGTGTAGATTTCTATGTGTGTATGTGTAGATATGTGTACGTGTAGATGTGTGTATGTGTAGATGTAGGGGAAAAAAACAAAACAGCCGGTCCATATCAATATATAGTAGGCCTGATAAATGTGCAAGAAAGTATTTTGGTTAAGGTTGATATATGTAAGAATGTTCTCTCTTATTGATCATTCTATTGGTCGGCACCAGGTATGTAAATATTCGTGTCGGAAGACTGGACTCGTGAGTAGAAACATCGAACGTTCGTATTTTAGTAGAGGAGACGGATAGAACTTGTGCAACTAAGATGATTGGTCACAAAATACTGAAATTACTGTTTGTTGTATCATAGACTCTAATTCTCGTTGAGTTCTCTTCATCACCTAAATCATGGTTAGCTTTAATAGAGACTAGTCTACTGTAAACATTCCGAGAGGGACAGTGACAAAGCATCTTGATAACGCTACATCATGCAGCAGTAATCTAAAAGTCGTTGTTTGTACTTTTTACCCCAGAGCAAGTATTAGAAGTCGAAGGCTCACAGAACAGTATTCTGTCACTATCTTATAAAGATAAAAGATGCTATGTTAGCAGAGCTGAAGTAGATCTGTTTCCGATAAAGTGTAACGCTGAGTTTGAAGCTCTTATTTTATTTTGGTTTTAAAATGTGTTACTATACAATATGTATTCGTACTATGTTTTATGTTTACCTATACTCATGACATTTAACTGAATGCTTTAGCTTTAACGTGCTGTAAGTATTATAGAAACATGAGCCTGTGAACCAGTATTGTTTTATCCGCCCGTTAAAGCGGGTTCAATTGAGATGAGAATTAAAGCAACAAATTGTTATGTTTATTCCATGCCTATCCAAACCGAGAATATCTATGATCAATTTTATATATACCAATATCGTCCCTTCTTTGCTGTCCATAGGATAGGTGGAAAGATAGTGTACCTTAGATATTTTGAGTTCGACGGGATGTGATTTGAGAGACATTTGTTTTGTGTTTCTAGTAGATCAGGTAAGTATGGCTACGTAGTAACCCCATTAGTGTTTGGTTAGGAAGCAAGGCGGAAAATCTATTGTATAGAATATCTTCCTATAAGACACGAATAAATTTAATCAGACGAGCGTTTTCCTACCGTGCATAATTATATCACATAAGTGATAGAGAAATAGTTATAATTATGCACGCTAGGAAAACGCTACTGTTCAACCAGGGTTCAACCTGAGTCAAAAGAACTGACTGTGAAGGCTCTTTCATCGTCGCGATGGAGGCATACAACAGCGCTGATATTTGTGACCTTATAGGGATTTACATTCTGGACACCCTGGGTAATAAATTCCACTCTGTCCACTTCGACGTATATTAGAGATGATGTCATAGTCATATCCAGAGGCGCTAACGGCCATACTTTAGTTAAGCTTAGAAAATACATCATACACATCCTCAGCAACCTTGGCCTTAAAATCACCATAGAGCCTAACCTCACCGTGATGAACTTCTAGGATGTCACGCCTGATTTACACATTAGCACATACAGACCATATCACAAACCGAGTGATAGGCTATCATACATTAATACAGCATCTTACCACCCACCCATAGTGTTCAATAACCTAATAAAAGGTATCAGTAAACAGATTTCAATTTTATCTTAAAATAAACATATTTTCAACGCAGCGGGTCCTGCTTACAATGAGGCGCTTACGGCCAGCGGGTATATAGTATATACAGCGGACCATATAGTATATACACTAGTATCGAGTAGCCATTAAAGGAAACTCCACCACAAGACCTTATGGCTCGCTCCCCGCTTCTCCGTAAACGTCCGGACATGCGTAGGTAAGATTTTTCTTAGGTTGGTTGATAAGCATTTCACGCGATCACACAAATATAGAAATAACTTAAACATACATAATTAAAGAATCTCTTTCAATTATACACCCAAAGTTAATAAAAAAATATTTAGCACTCCTAAACCACGGACAGAGACAGGTTGTTCATGCAGAATTAGAATTGAATGGCCATGTAACATCGAGGCTACAGTGTATCAAACAAAGGTAGCCTCAAACAGAAGCAGCACAAATATCAGTAACATCAATGCAAACACTGGGACAGGCACTAAAATTTATGTCAGATCTTGGGAATCTAAATTTAAAATTCGCCAGAACAACCACAGATCTTCTTTCAGGGTCTCGGAGAGCCGCAACACAATAACACTCGCAGCATACGTAGGCGCCTAAATGACGATCGTATGCCCTTTCATCATCAGGTGGAAATAACTAAAAACTTGTGAACTCTATCGCAATGGAACAATTAAATTCTGTAAATTGTGTATGGCAGAAAAATACATAATCTTTATGAACTCACATGTGCCAGGAGACTACATGAACTCCAGGATGGAAGCCATGGGGAGTTGTCCACATTTTCGGAAATTTTTACTTCAAAATTGGAAAATCTAGCTATCAAGCGAAGGAAGACAACTCGCCCGGCCATAATTTTTTAAGAGGAATATTTCTTGAACTATCACAGGCGTTCTTGTGTTTTAAAATAATCATTCTTTGCAGAGAAAAGTTACCAGGTGTGGTTGTGTAGTAAGTAGCTTGCTTTTAAACCACATGATTCTGGGCTCGGTCCCACTACGTGGCACCTTCGGCAAGTGTCTTCTACTATAGCCTCGGGCCGACCAAAGCCTTGTGAGTGGATTTGGTAGATGGAAACTGAACAAGGCCGCCGTGTATATATATATATATATATATATAAACATGGTGAATCTCTATTGGTTCGGATGATGACGATTTATCCATTTGATCGAGCAGTTATATATAATAAAAAAGAAAAATCTAATATAAAGATAAGCTCCCGCTATAATGAATATCAAATGAACAAGGACAGAAAGAAGAAAATAAATCAGTTTTCATAAGTAAAAGGCAGCTACAGTAAACTGGAAACGCGAGAATAGAAATTCAATTTATATAAATAATAGACATTACACTATATATAGTGGATCTTGTACCTCTTTCGTTGGTAAGCTGGAACGTTTGCATACGTGTATGCGTGTGTGCGTGCACGTGCGTCTGCGTATATGGAGAGGGAGAAATGGAGAGAAATACGCGTAAAGCATATTTGTTCTATTATAAAATTGAGAATGTTAACATTCTGTTGTAAGTATGGACGAAAAACTGCAAATAAGAGTGAAAAATAACGAAAAATAATATACAGAGGAATGGATGAAAGCATTGTGTTCTTCGATTATCTGAAGACCTGAAAGATATGTCTGTTGATTAAATCTTGTTTCAAGTGTAGTTGATTAAGATTTACTGACAATGTAGAGAGATACTCGTAGAAACACTAATGCTTATTGGTGTTTGTTACCACTGAGCAATATATCTGGCTACATCTATCTATCTATCTATCTATCTATCTATCTATCTATCTATCTATCTATCTATCTATCTGTCTATCTGTCTATCTATCTATCTATCTATCTATCTATCTATCTATCTATCTATCTATCTATCTACTTACCTAACTGTTGCTCTGGCTATCTGTCTACCTGTCTGTAATCTGTCTATTTGAATGTCTGCCTGTTTTTGTGTGATTATGTCTACCTATCTCCTTAACTGCCTTCCTGCTTGTTTGTCTGTCTGTGTGCCTCACTGTCGGTGTGCCTCTGTGTCTGTGTCTGTCTGTTTGTATGTGCCTGTCTACCTATCTACTTGTCTGTCTGTCAATCTGTCTGCCCTTGTCTGTCTGCCCTTGTCTGTCTGTCTGTCTGTCCCTGTCTGTCTGTCCTTGTCTGTCTGTCAGTTTCTCTCTCTCTCTCTCTCTCTCTCTCTCTCTCTGTCCTTTTGTCGGGTGTGCATGGGGATGACTGAATCGAAGTTTTTTGGTGATTACCCCAATTTTCTCTCTTCTCTTGGTGCTCTGATGAATTAACATTCTCCTGTCTACAGCTCTCCGTCAGTTGACGAGATGTGGGAAGGCGGAGATAGATGCTGATGAAGATATGCGTATGTGCGTATGAGTCATTTTTATTAATGTTGCATCTTTTAGTGGGTGTAGCAGTGAGCGAATCCTGCTTCATGTCTTCTTTCGAAAGTAACGTTGTCTTTCGCTGATTTGGTTGTGGTTTTATATTTTACTCTTCTTTCTGTCGCTACAGCTGTTGCCGTTGTTATAGATAGTTCTGCCTGTATAAGCTACAGAAACATCTCAAGCTCAACTTGAAAGTTCGTCTAGTTCTGAATATTTTGATTTTATTAATTTTCTCTGTATTTCCCACGCAGGATTTCTATGTGCTACGAAAAATATCTTACACTGTGAAATTTAGTGCATCCTTCCCCAGGTATTGTGGTAGGAGTTAATCATTACAACTGCATATTAATAACATCCTAGCGTCTTCTTCACTGATGCTTAATGGTAGAGAGGAGCCGAAATTTTGTTTTGTTCATGTGTCATAATGCACCCGCAGATTCTTTTTTTTATGCACGTTTTCACTTGTATCTGTTCATGTTCTTTGGTGCATTTATCGACAACTGGGGATCTCCTCTATCATTGAACTTCTTACTGTGGTGACAATAAATTATCTGATGCGACGGTGCATTCCTTAAATTTCTTTAAAAATCTTTATTTTTCAACCGCAAGCTCACGTATGACGTTTGCAAGGGGCTGGTGTTTAATTTCGCCGACTGCGTGACAAAACGACTCTTTGCTTGGCGTCGTTGTTAACTGATATAGCTGTTTCACTATTTACATTTTTGAAGGTGGTAGTCTTCACAGAAGGAATAATAGATGTGTTCAAGCTAATGTAAGCTACCTCGTTCTCATCTGATCATGCTGTTGCTTTGTTGTAGTTCGTTACTTCTTCATCATCACTGTTGTTTATCGCTGCTAATTATAGTAGTGGTAGTGATAATACTACGCGTGTCACTGTTACTGTCGATTTTAGATTTTGCTACCATTTTTGTACTTGTTGCTGTCAAAACGACTGTTGGTAGCGACTCTGGTGCTGCTGCTGCCGCGGCCATTTTATGTTCTGCATATTTGAGAAAATAGCGTTGCTTTTCAAAAAAATTAGCATGATTCCTCATATGTCTTCTCAAAATTCTCCACGTTATACTTTGTTTTGGTAAAATAAAAGGGTTCTATTTTTAAGAGATGAGGAATTATGTACATTATTTACATTATCTACATTCGACGGATATTTATACTCATCTTGTTTGTAGTTAATACAACGTTTCGGCTGATATGCCCTCCAGCCTTCTTCAGGTGTGTTGGGGGAAATTTCGAACCTGGGTTCTCATTCCTAAGGTATTCTTCGATGTTGTTGGTGTTATTATTATTATTATTATTATTATTATTATTATTATTATTATTATAAATCATTATTATTATTATTATTATTATTATTATTATTAATATTATTATTATTATTATTATTATTATTATTATTATTATTATTATTAATATTATTATTATTATTATTATTATTATTATTA
>NC_068982.1:117486981-117488640 GCF_001194135.2 Octopus bimaculoides
ATATGTATATGTATGTACATATGTATGTATGTAGCTATAGAGTAGGGTTTCTATGGCTTAGTGGAAATGATCAGATATAGAATAGAAGCAGAGAAAGGAGGAGGGAAGTACAGTTCTGGTCAGTATGGTGAAAGGGAACGTCATTGGGGTTTAAGGAGTTTCACTCACAGTCATGGATGGTGTCTGACTACAGAGAACTGAGGAGATAAGTAATGAAAAAGAGGAGTCAGGACGTGGGTAGCCGTGGATGAAAATATACTTAGATGGAGAGAAAATGGTACAAGGAGAATGAAGAAAAAAAATATAGCAACCGTAGCTAAAGAATAAGGGCTTAATACGATTAGAATAAATCATAAAAAACTTTACGCAATGGGCCGATACAGAATATAATTTGTAATTACATGAGAAGCTTACGTCAGAGAACCTATCGAGTAACTAGGTACCATGATGGCAAAGAATAGCAAGCGATTCCATGCAACAAAACTTATAAACACAGTTGTTAATATCGTGCGGAGAAGCCCCCAAATCTACAGATTAAAATAAGGTAAAGGGAATATTCTAGTACTTTTGGCGATGTATGTATGTATGTAGCTAGGGAGGTAGAATTTAGAGGCTTCATTTGAGAATGAATTTAGGTAAGGCCGGTAACGTCACGTGAAATGAACAGTGCCGCCAGTGGAGAGCCTTGTATGATGGGAACACGGGGTTACTATTCGGCATATATATACACGATTTATAGTCTAAAGGAAAGTTCATCTATCGGACATAGTCGGGAGACTCAACGATAACAGGTTTTTCTTGCAGTGATAAGGCTCGGGATCAATCCCTATTGCAGGTGTAGAGGGGAATCACAACTCTCATATCTCTTAGAGTTACTAGTATTAAGGGCTATGGTATCGGATTGCTACCATTGAAATGGGTAGGTTTCTCGAAGCTCATATATGCGCTAATACTATCTGTATTTCTAGAAATAGGCATGATATCATACTTAATACACAGATTCTTGTTTCTTGTTTATTTTTGTATAAATGTAAAACACAAATTCATAACACGAATGAAATCAACTCATTCTCAGCATTGACAATTGCGGTGATGACTACAACCGGTTACATTCATTATGTACAGAAACATCGTCGGTTAGGTGCACTTTGTGACTACAGCTGTATCGCAAGCTTGTAAATGGTGTCGTTGACGAAATTTGGCAATTGCACACTACATGCATGTCTTTGCTTATCCCGCCAACGACGTTTATCAGGAAACGGAGTACTTGAACAGATACCCTTAGCAATCTCGTGTGAATCACGGCCTGATTTGGTATATTTTTAACGAAACAAGCAGACAAAAGGCACAGTTGACCACAGGAAGATTTCAAATGGGATTGCAATGAGTCGGAGCGAGTAGGTTGAGAATGTGATTTAGTTCCACAATGCCAATTTCATCTTGGCATCTTTGATTACTTAGCTAAGCATGACAATACTATTTTCTGTTGAGTATCAACGTCGCCTCTTTTTAAAGCGTAACAACATCTTCCTTGATGTTTTACAATTTTGCAACTCAGTCTCAGATCAGATAACATTGGCCACGAAGAAGTATTATTATCGTGAAAAGGAGGAAGAAATGTATTTAAGATGTTCCCATTAGTGACGTAACACAAAGTCA
>NC_068982.1:117491201-117496680 GCF_001194135.2 Octopus bimaculoides
TATACACAAACATATTTACTTTTCGTAATGAGATAAAACAAACCAAGGGTCTGTAGATTTTAGAACATTTATAAATAGGTCTTACAGCTGTTTCCAGGATATTTATTATATCCCTTCATCGGAGACGGTGTGAGAGAATGGTAAAGCAATAGTTAATTTAGATAAGATGTGAAGTAGAAAGTGAATTGGAGGAAGGAAAACAGATGCGAGCTATGCAGTGATATTGTATTTGTAAGTCCATTATTTAGGCAGAATGGTATACATATATGATTCCAATACCTTATGAGAAAAATCCAATAGTCCTTAAAATTGGTCATTCAGAGTATAGAGTTTGTACACAGTGTTATTGAATCAAGGGTTTTATTTAAAGTGACCTAAAAGTAGAGAATGTATTAGTAAGGTGAAATCGAAAACAGGATGAGACGAATAAAGAAAGAGAAGAAAAAAAGAAAGAAGAAAAACGAAGAAAAGAAGAAGGGGAAGAGAAGGAGAAGAAAAAAGGAAGAAGAAAAATAATATAAAGGAATAAAGAAAAAAGAAAAGAAAAATGAAAACAAAGATAGAGATAAGGGAAAGTGTACCAGATAGTGGTCAGTCGATATAGTTTGAAAGTATGAATGGGGAGATAGAGAGAGAGTATTAGGGTGTAGAAAGATAGAAGGAATGGGAGATAATGGCGATATAGGTGTAAAACGTAAAGGAGTGTCAAATGTGTGGTGATAGAGTTTAAGTGATGAGGCAGAGAGAGAGTGGTAGTAGTATGGAATGAAGAATTTAGGAATTGGACAGGACGATGCTAGAAGTAGAAGAAAATATATGTGAAGATGTATACATATGCATATATTAGACATGCATATATTTATTTATTTATACAGATATTTATACATATCAACATCCAGATGTATACATATGCATATATTAGACATGTATATAAGTATTTATTTATACAAATATTTATACATATCAACATCCAGATGTATACATATGCATATATTAGACATGTATATATGTATTTATTTATACAGATATTTATACATACCAACATCCAGATGTATACATATGCATATATTAGACATGTATATATGTATTTATTTATACAGATATTTATACATACCAACCTCCACACATACAACTCGTACTCATATGTATATGCACACATGGGCACCCACATATACGTGTATCTGTATGTAATATTGCCCCAGTATATGCAGGTATATATACCTTGCATACATACATACATTCATACACACATACATACATACACACATACATACATACATTCACACATACAGACTTACATACATACACGCATAAAAACACACATACATATACACGCACATACGCATGGATGCACATACACACACAAATACTTAGATGGTTGTGAAATTGGAGTATGAGTTAGGGATTAGATAGGGATTAGGAGTTAAAATGTAGATTTATAAAGTTATTGGGATCACCTAAGGGGTATTGTGGAAGTGTACTGTATGGTCGTTTAGGCATTTGGATTTGTGGTAGAATCTGAATATGTGAAAAAAGCGGTGGTTACATGTTCTTAGTGCCTCATTATGTTTATTTAGCAGTACTGGAGAGTTGTGTTTTAATGTGTGAAGTGCCTCCTTCAGGCAAAGTTTGCTGGTTGAGCGTTGACCTCAGTATGGAAGCCCTCAGTCCAGTATGGACCATATGTGGTGGCCGAGTGTTGTAGATTTACTATGTTTATCGTATTTAAAGGAGTAGAGGTGAGCGGCATATCGTCGCTTAAAATATTTGGTTGATCCTATGTATATGGCTGAAGAGTTGTGTAATAGATTAAGGACCATGCATTTGCAAATTACATTATATCTTCTGCAATGGGTTTGTAACGGCCAGATTGTTCCAGGATGACAATTGCAATTAGGTGAGTTATGGGGAGTGTGCTCAGTAATAGGGGAGGTAGTATCGCCGGAAGAGAGGTTATAGAAGTAGGGTAGGAGATTCTACATTATTAGTATTATTAACGTTATCATTACCAACATTGCTATTATTACTATTGTTGTTATTAATAGCGCTATTTGTAAGGGCGGTAGGGGTTGTGGTGGTGTTCCGGGCAGTGTCAGTATGATTGGTTGGGTTGTGGTTGTGGTCTAATATAGAGGTATCTGTGCTGGAGCTGTACGTGTGTTGAATGTTCGTATGACTAGAGTTGTAGTTATGTGAGTTTTGATAGTAAAGAGAGAATTATTGCTTATTAGAGGCTGCTACAATAGATTCGAAGTTGGGTAAATCCTTCTTTAAAATACTAGACACTAACTTCCCTCAACAACATAAATATCATTCTATGTTTAATCGGTCCCCCTGAAACTATATTATTCTACCTCTCCCAACTCTCCTTTCTGGTTTTGAGACGCCTAATATCCCCAGATTGGTATTTAGGTAGTGTGCTGCATGTCCCAGGGCCCCAATAATTACAGGCACATACCCGAACTTGTAATCTGGATAGATTAACTGCATATTTCTCAATAGTTCAGCGTAGATATTCTCTTTTTCACTGATTTTCAGCTTTGTGTTAACATCCGCCGGGCAACTAATTTCCACAACTGTACACAGTTTCTCTCCTCTGTCCGAAATCATTATAGCAGTTCGGTTGTGCTTACATTTTATTGAGGTCTTCACTGGTACATTCCACCAGTACTCCTTTTTAATGTGAGTGACTATGGCTCCTGCCATACTGTGGGCCCGTATTTCTTTGTCCTCATGCCTATCCTTCCGACGGATTTCATTATAGAGTGTCGTAGCTACAATATCATGTATTATCGGTAGATAAAACCGTGACGACATTTCCGGACATCTACTTACGATATGGATGTTATCTTCGCTGTTAACTCCACAAATCTGCATCAGTTATCACATTTTACTGGTTTTCCTGCATCTCTGCCACCTTTGTGCATCTGGTAATTGATTGAAATTTCCTGTTTGGAGATTGCAAAAGCATATGTATGTATATATGTTTGCGTGTATATGTGTGTCTTTGCGTGAGTGTGCGTGCGCGTGCGTGTGTGTCTGTCTGTATTCGCACGTGCACGTGTGTACGTGTGTGCACTCCTCATAGGCGTCTGGCTTAGTGTTTAGTGTGTTGCGCTCGTATTTGTAAATTTGCAATTTGGCTTCGAGGACCTGGTCGATGTATTACGTTATTTAGCAAAGCGCTTTATTTTACATTGTTCCAGTTCAACTAAATGGCAAAAATCAGAAATCTGTAGACGGGTCAGTATCCTGTCTGATGGCGAAGATGTGCGCCATAGAACCCAGCAATCATATGACCCGTGAAGGAAATATATATTTACCTGCACTTCTCTGTATATCGATCAAACGGGACGCTGCTTGTCTGACCGGTTCGCGGAGCCATTAGACTCGGAAATGACACTCCCGGTCTTATGCCATTTCGCTCTACATGTCATTCATTACAACACCTGTCTCTGTGTTCGGATTGTCTTTGCACAGGGGCCATGCGGACTCCCGCTTTCGTCGTGCATAGGTATCAATCTTCTCTCATTACTCCTTTGTGCCACATGGGTTCAACTCACCTCTCTTCTTTCTCTGACTCGCCTCCTCTCTTCTCTTCATCTAACACATATTTCCTTCTCTTCACTCCTACCCACCTTCTCTCTTCTTTGATATCCTTCTTCATCCACCCTACCCAGACCCCTCCATCCCAAATATTCACTCGCATCCTCACCCCGAATCTAAACACCACTCTTACATCGCCACACTCCACCCTCACATTCCCACACCCCAACACCGCCATACCACAGCACACCGACCCACACCACTACACATACATTAGGACTGAGCACTTCCTAGTACGCACACAACAGAACATCATCTGAACGCCCACACACCAACATCCGCACATCCACACACCATCATCCACACGCCCACACGTTACAGATGCACATACGTACATACGCACACAACCACACGTCAAAGTCACTAGCACCTATCCATACATACACACACTCTCTCATAGACACGCACGCACTCGCACCTTTGTTTTGTATCACCAGTAATTTATTATCTCGCATTTGTCCTAGCTTTCCTGTCCTACTGCCTATTTCCAACCAGTCACCATGATTGATCGCTAAATCCACAAATTCTTTATTCTTTCTGTATATTTTCTCATGTTCCTTTCTTTTGAAGAGCGTAGGCTCGAAACGTAAAGGACTTTCGCTCTTTCCCGAGCGTCAAACTAATACACCTGCTTGTTGTTTATACACCTGTCTTCGTCTTTTGTTTCTCTGTATATATATATATATTGATAAGGTTCTCTTTTTCAAGATGAACCGAAACATATAAAATATCTCTGAGAAGATTAAAAATTAAAATTTATTTTCTTTCTTATAAATATATACCCACTCGTATGCCACCTACACTTTTTATCAATATCATATTACGTACGAGCTTCCGAAAATGGCAACTAAAACAGACACCAACATCATCTCTATAAATGAAAAGATACTAAAAGAACTGAAGAGCATAAACTCAAACATAATAACAGTCTTAAACAAACTCAACTCAACACCCCGTGCTTCTACACAAAATAAGGAAGAAACCGAAACGAAGAAAACACCCTCTGAAATGTACGAGAACCTTGGAAATCTATGCGATACATTGAAGACATTTTTTACAATGGTTACAAAACAAGGGCAACAAAACGAGGGACCATATGGGAGGGACGCAATAACATCAACATCACAAATAAAGAACCAAGTCTTACCACAATGGAGAAAACTACAGCGAAACAGAAAATTCGCATTTTGGAAAATGATACGAAATCAGAAAAAAAGGAGAGACTCTCGGAATGTGGCTCTACTCAACACACGTAATCATACCCAGCAAATTACAAATAAAACCCATCCTGGAAGAACCAGAAGCATAAAGAAGACTTAGAGAAAAAAATGTCATTAGAAAAAAGGAAGATGGAAATTGAACTACTAAAACTGAGAGCTAAGACGTATGAAGGAAAAAAGTAAAACAATAGATGAAGAAATCAAAGAAGACGTCAACAAACTAACAGACGGCATCAATACTGAAACAATACTTAAATTATGGAAAGAAGAATGTGAAAATGAGGAACTAAAGTCCCTCCAACGATGGGAAAAGAGCGCCAACTGGTTCTTGGATTATGAAACCAACTTCGAAACTGAACACATATCCAACAACCCCTTCATATAATTAAGAAAAATAAAACCGCATACCAACACAACGGAGCAGCCACCAAGAAATCTAAATACACTCCCTACCAGAGAAAGACATTTAAAATGCACCCACACTAACTTAACCAACCCCCAAACACCTACAGGGACCCACCACACCATTTCAAGAACCACAGACATGCAAAACACAATTCTGTGGACTACAATCTACATAAACCAACTAAGACTCAACTACCGAAACCCTACTCTAGGAACCAACCATACAACCTTACCAAATAGCAAACACA
>NC_068982.1:117496690-117499136 GCF_001194135.2 Octopus bimaculoides
CCAACTAAGACTCAACTACCGAAACCCTACTCTAGGAACCAACCATACAACCTTACCAAACAGCAAACACACTACAGAAGAAGCAACTACCAAACACAATATACCTGATACACTAAGCCGGAACACGTGGTTCAAAAGCACACTACAAAATAGAGCACTACAAACCCACTTTAAAAATTACAACAACAGGAGACAGATAAACAGTACTTTTGAACATAGCAACACCAACCATTTTTTTAGACCTAACATACAGGAACTGGGATACACGATGGCAACGGACAAACAAAAGAAACCACAGGTAATTAAAATAGTCAATCTCTGAAATAAAGACCTTAAACATAACGAAATAAGCATACTAACCAACGGACTTAAATTTACCCCAACCCCACAACGTCGAAATTACTATGAAATGAAAGACGATATTTCGGAATTTTGTAGGAAATTAAGACTTGCCCAGGAATTTCATGGAAAACACATGGATGATGAATGAATCGATAGCTAGAAACTATACCCCTACCAAGGAACACAATAAAGCCTTAGACCGCTTTTGTGACCACATAACCAAGTTCCCTTTTCAACTCACAAACAGGCAAAAATAAAGACCAAACTTTAACAAAAGAGAATGGAATGACCTCATCAAACTAAGGGAAGATAAAACCATAACGATCAAGGAGGCAGATAAGGGCAAGACGGTAGGTTTAATGAACAGAAATGATTATAAAAAATTTAGTACTATCCCTATTAGGAGATGAGGCATATTACGAAAGGGCCCAACATTATAATCAACCAAAAGTAATGAATAAACTCAGGATCAACTCATACTGAGAAAGACTCACAGACAAGGAGTACGATTACATCACCAACTTCAAGTGCAAGTCAAATTTATTCTACGGCATCCCTAAAGTCCTCAAAAGCAAAATAATTAGTGAAGCATGTAAAAAAAACTTCTGATATAATAATCAAAATCCCCTCACCGAATGATCTAAAACTTAGACCGATGATAGCAGGCCCAGCATGCGAAACTCACCGCCTCAGCAATTTCTTAGACACACTTCTAAAACCTTTCCTTAAGCATATCAAAAGCTACATAAGAGACGATATAGACATGCTTAGCCACCTCCCAAAAACAGTCAGTGAGAAAGCCCTACTAGTATCCTTCGATGTAGTCAACCTTTATTCAAACGTTCCCCACACCTTGGGGATAGCAGCGATCACTTTCTGGTTAAACAACTACTCCTTTGAACTTCCAACTCGCATAAATAAAGAACTTGTAATAGAAGGACTAAGATTTATTTTAGAAAACAATTACTTTATATTTAATAATGACTACTACAGACAAAGATCGGGAACAGCCATATATCCACCTGTATCCAGAACAACTGGAAAAAATACTTCGACGACTGCTTCCTCCTCTGGGATGAAAGCATAGAAGAACTTGAGGAATCTAAAATACTACTAAATGGAATTAATGAAAACATCCAATTCACGATAGAACATAACCAGGAAAAACTACCATTTGTAGATATCCTCATTAGGAAAGTCGGCAACAAAATAGAGGCGGACATCTATTATAAACCGACAGACTCAAAGCAGTACCTACCATGACTCATGCCACCCAAGATACACAAGAATGAATATCCATTTCTGTTTAACCAAAAGGATTTGCACCATAGTATCAGACACAAGCACTTGATACACACACGCCTCCAGGAACTCAGAACTACACTCATAAACAGGAATTATCAACAACACCTAATAGACAATACAATCCGACGAGCACTTAAATTAAATATAAAAGATCTGAGACAACCAAAGCCAAAAAGGATGAAAAATTAGAAACCCTACTCTACATCTCTACACACAACCCACTTAACAATGAGGCCTTCAACACCATACTCCAAAGCACAGCCCTACTCAAGGGAGACCCAAAGATGAACCGAATCCTCCAAACATACACCATCATAAAAAGTAAACGGCAACCAAAATCCTTAAAGAAGATTTTAACCCAGGCTAAACTGCACCCAATACCAACCAGCAGTTAAAAAGTATGGAAGGCCCAACGGTGGGATCTGTATCATCTTACTAGAAGGTTCGGAATACACATTAGAACAAGGCCATCACTTCCTCATCAGAACAAACTTCACCTGTGCATCGGAAAACTTAATTCAAGTGATAACATGCGCAGGGTGCAATAGGAAATATATAGGCCATACAAAAAACAGCCGACGAAAAAGAATGGCAGTACATAAATCTCAAATTAGGAATCCTGAATACAGGAAAATACCTGTCAGCGGCCACATAGACAGATGTGTATAGAATAAAAATACAAAGTTTGCAACCTTCCCACTTTACCAATTCCATAACAACGCAACCTTCACTCAACGTCATAACAAAGAGCTTCATTTTATTAGAAAATTTGAACCAAGTTTAAACACCCTGGGCCAGG
>NC_068982.1:117500177-117503892 GCF_001194135.2 Octopus bimaculoides
ATATATATATATATATATATATATATATATATATATATATATATAGATAGATAGATATACTTACACACACACACATATATATATGGGGTGCCATTTGTGACTATGTGTGTGTACATGCATACATACATATATATACGTATATCTGCATATATTTATATGCACACATGTGTATGATGCATGTGTAGTGATATACACATGCTTTCATGTAACTACATATATGCTCTAAAACAAACTCAATTGACTTACTTTGAACAGTTCGAACAGTCAAACATCTCCATTGTCCTTTTGACCTTTTATGTTTGTCTACATTTAAAACGTACTTATAATCAATAAAATAAATGTATCTTTCGTTGTGTTCAGTGATGGGTATCCTACGCGCTGATCAACACAAGTATAGACTCTATACATTAAAGTACATGCAGCTGGGTATTCTACAGTTTACAAGCATCCATGACGGGATGGAAAATATACGTTTACGCAGTTGTGTTTTGAATGTAATGAAGGGTATCATATTTCTGGATATGTGAATGGTAGATAATCTCAATTATCCGGTCGTACATAATTGTCAACTCTTAAATTCCATTTAAGTGATTGGATTGACAACGGATTAATGTAGGAGACAAATATCTAAGTTGACAGACTGTGGGACTGTAACTTATACATCATTTTTGCAGAGCGCAATTACAGCTATATGTAAATCAAGCGTATGAATGCATGAATACATACAGACGTATTCGCCTACTTGTATTTACACAGATGTGAGATCATGCAAAAGATGTTCACGTACATACATACGTTTATGAAGAGATAAGTAGTCATACAGGGGCTGGACAAAATAATGGAAACGCCTTAAAATTTCGAGCAAATTTATTTGAATATGGGGTAGGACACACTTTGGCAGTCACTACAACTTGAATTCTACGAGGTATGGACTCGTACAAAGTTGGAATTGTTTCCAAAGTAATTTTTGTCCGTTTTTCAGCTGAAACAGTCTCCAGTTCTTGTAGTGATGATGGTGGAGCATGTCGACTCCTTACTCGTTTTCTAAAATGCACCTTACATGTTCAATACTATTGAGATCTGCGGATTGTTGTGGCCAGATAAGATGTTCAACTTCACCAGACTGTTTCTCGTGCCATTCAGTAACAACTTTAGCTGTCTGAATTGGTGCATTATCATCATAAAAAATTGTGTTTCCCTCCGAAAACAGTTCCAACCTATGGATGAATTTGATCAGATAAAATGCTTAAATAATCTTGACTATTAATTGTGCCATGAAGGGAAACCATTGGGCCCCCTGCATAATCACAGATCCTCTTCTATGTTTAGTAGTTGGAAGAAGGCAGTCTGGGTCAAATGCTTCATTTGGCTGTCTCCACACGTATATTCGGCTGGGGGTCGGAAATAAGGTAAAGGATGACTCGTTCGAGAAAATAACATTCTTCAACTGCTGTAGGGACCAATTCTGTAGGTTTTTACTCCATTCCAAACGCTTTGCAATGTTTGTTTTTGAAAGTAGTGGTTTTCTGATTGCAGCCCTCCCGTGAAATCCGGCTTTGTGCAGCTCTCGGCGATCAGTTTTTGTGGAAACTGGGTTCTCGAGATGAACATTATACTCTGAAGTGATTTTAGGAACTATATTTTTGTTATCTTTTCTAACAATTTGCGTAAGAGTCCCACGGTCCCTGTCTGAAAGTTTTGTTTTTCTTCTGGAGTTTTCTTTCGACGAGGAGGTTTATCCGTCTTTCGCAAAGGCTGTCATTACTTTCCAGAAAGTACTTCTTGATACACCTAACATTTCGGATGTTTTCGTTACGCTAGCGCCAGCCATACGATATTCCGATAGATCTGTCATCTTAATGAATTTTAATTACCTTTTTCTGGTGTTATCTTAAAAGAAACAGCAATTTTAGCAAAACATATTAAGCAACACTAATAATAAATAAAATAAAAAAATAAATAGACAAACGTTTGACGGTTTTATAGATATTTCAAAATTATGATGCTCTGATACTGGGTGTTTCCATTATTTTGTCCAACCTCTGTATGATTAGATATATGGTTTCTTCCCTTAGTTTCCTCTCTCACTGTATTACTATCTCCTCTCACTTTCTTTCTCTTTCTATATACAGCTATATACACGTACATACAAACATGTGTATATATCTTCATCGACATCTCTACATGTGTACATATACGTGTGCACATTGGCATGTATTGAAATATATGTACATACATATACATTTATGTATATACATACATAGTAGTAAACCCGAACACACGCTGGCAAAAACACACACACACAAACACACACACATGCACACACACTTGAAAAGAAAAATTGATGAATGGATGCTAGGCAGGCTTGCATCCAATGCACTTGCTATGCATTATGGTATTCCATTCGTCGATCAGTTAATGTTAATCATGAAGCAATTAATTACATGCTCCTTGATACTCATTAATCTCGCGACACATGAGAAGGTAACATGATAAATTAAAATAGCTAAATAAACATGTCACTATACATGATATCGTTAGCGAATCAGTCAATCCATTAACCCTTTCAAACTAATTCAGTGTCATAGATTACTTACATAAACGCATGTCAAAACCTTACTTGTAGGTAAATAGTCGAAGAAATCGATCCCAATACTTTCTTCTTATCGACACTGTGAAGATGAAAGTCAGTGCCATTAGAGTCAAGAAATCATTGTATAAACTTACGTGTCAAATGATCACATTTGTATCCGATGTTCTATAGAGTTTGCCAGCGAAGTAATTTACGAATCAAAATTGCTTTTATAGTATTTGCTAAACTGCATGCTCAATGTTGCTATCAATTATGAGTTGTTAGTAACCTATGAACTAAATACAGCTTTAACTGACAAATAATGGACTAGGAATAATTATTTGCTATTATTTGCTATTAATCACTTGATGAAGGATCTAATTCTTCTCTGTTGCCTTCTTTTTCGTCTTTTACTGTCCATTTATCCCTAACAATGCTTTTATCTACTTGCTTCTGGACACCATATTTACCCTGTACATCTTACCACATCTTTTCATCCTTATCACAACTATTTTCATCTTTATTTATTTTTCATATCCTTCCTATATAAACAAAAGAGATCACCATTGGTGTAGGTATGAACAAGTACCATTCTGATGTTCAAACCGCAAATATTACGTAAGTTTTATATAGAAATTTGCATGAGCTGGAGTTGAAATCAAACTTGGTAAATAAACAAGTGTAATTGCTCATTAAAGATATGTTAAATGCTTTTTTTATTGTCTTATTTTGATTATGTGCGTATATGTCTGTATATATATATATATATATTTGTTAAGGGCATTACTATACATAAATGCCTCATGCTATGAGGGACTCTTAAAATCAAAAGTACCATAATAAACACATTGTACCGAACGCGAGGGAATGCAGCTCTCGAAGCGAGCCTTTTGAAACCAAATTCAGCTGCATATGATTTTATAATTAGTGCACAAAATGCACTTTTTTAATCGTCAGTCCAAGCATAGTCAAGGCATATAAAAATAAACAAAAAAACAACATACCAGACGAACACCAACATAGTACATATAATTGTTCACACTTATATATCTATGTAAGAGGCGAACTTTTCAAATTGCATCTCGGTACACGTGTTTATTCAAAATGAAATTCAGCACTTAATATATAACGGTTCAATTTCAA
>NC_068982.1:117509290-117510590 GCF_001194135.2 Octopus bimaculoides
ATATATATATATATATATATATATATATATATATATATATATATATATATATATACATATATATATGCATACGTATATTTATATATTAATATATATATAAACTTACTTGCACATATACCAACAGATACAGCCACATTTATATGTCTGTATGCATACATATACATACACACCATATACTGACACATACTCTTACTCCCTCTCTCGTTCACACTCACACACAAATACTTTCTGCTATCTGATATATTATTAGAGTGTACGTAGAACCGCCACTTTGTTGTAATCAACCTTCTTGCCCTAGCCACAGAAAATGTTTCTTCTATATTTAGTGCTCCATTTGACATTGCATACATGTATATCACGGAGGACTTCGCAAGCGCCGCTATAAGAATTGTTCATTTGCTTTGCAATATTTCTCGACTAATACCAATTCGCTGCTTCTTGATCATAAGAACTTGTATTAAGTATGTTTGAGTGAGTTAATATATGAAATTTATTTTATTGATTGCATTGTTCGAGCAGAGTTGATATACTTCAAGTGCATTGGACTTCTGCATAGTAGTTTGTATTTTAGCAAACACGAAGTATAACACGACGCAAGGTAAATAGTCTCGTAGTTGTTTTAGAATGCTTATAATTAAAAAAGTTCCTTTACTCTATAGAATAATATATTTATATAAAGATAAATAGACTATAAACGCCCCATATAATCCTCGTTTTAATCACCTCACATATAAGTACACACATTCCAATGACATAGATAACAGAGATAGATCTAAAAGCAACAGCAAAAATACATATAGATCAATAAACACAGAGAATTCTCACGCTTTATCACTGACACCAAACTCTTATCTACACCTACAAAATTCACATACACAAGCGAACGAAATCCATGACACAAGTATAACAACGACACACAAACACGTATGTTCTGATTCACAAAAAATTTACGCATACTACGCTGCTATTCTAACACATCATCGTCTATGTACATTTAAAAAATACATTACACAGAATGCACCTCAAACTCCAAACGAAACGTAAAGATACACATCAACATTCTCAAATAGCAACCGAACTATGCATCTATATACATGCACACAATGCAATGCGCTCATAAAACTTATTACAAACACAGATATATCCCCATCATTTATTATCATATAGAAACACAAACGCATCATATCCGTAAGACACACATGCAAGAAACCTCAAACTACTCATACAAAATCCTGTACACACGTGTTCATTTCGGAAAAAAAAAAAAAAACGGTAAACATCGTGACAACGCAACATGAAC
>NC_068982.1:117510622-117511538 GCF_001194135.2 Octopus bimaculoides
ATCATATCCGTAAGACACACATGCAAGAAACCTCAAACTACTCATACAAAATCCTGTACACACGTGTTCATTTCGGAAAAAAAAAAAAAAACGGTAAACATCGTGACAACGCAACATGAACTTCAGCAGCATAGCAGCCATCTTTCACACGTAAAACGAAAGCAAAAGTATACGAATACACACTCATATATTCGTTCACACAAGCGTACACACACAAACCACGAACACCGATACAAAGAAAATACACTGCTCCTCTGTCACTGTACCATACACATTCGATAGAATATAACCAGCATACAAGCTCTCGCTTTAAATAAAACGCATAAACATTCAAAATTCAAAAGTACTTTCGACACACACCTCATACCTGCAAATTCTAGGTCCAACTTGTCGCTCTCGCTCTTCTGCTAGAAACCTTGTTTTTACTAATTCCATTTACCGACGTATCAAATAAGGCCTAACAGATTTCACACACTTTTCACATTTCTCATAGTCATGATTCCTCTCTCCTTTATTTAATTTTTTATTTTATGATGTAGACATGTGACCGAAAGTAAAGTATTTCATTTCTCTTAGCAATAAACGGGAATATTAACATTTATCATATTATATCTTAACATTCGTATACATGACCATACACACACACACATACATGACTGTGTAGTAAGATGCTTGCTTTTCAGCCACATAGTTCCCAATTCAATCTCATTGCTTGGCACTCTGGACAAGTGCTTTCAACTACAGACTCTAGCCGACCAAACACCTGTCAGTGGATTTGTAAGTAGAAACTGAAACAAGGACGTTGTGTATACGTATCTGTATCTCTCTGTCTCCCTCTGTTTCTGTCCGACTATCTGTCTGTCTGTCTGTCTGTTTCTCTCTCTCTCTCTCTCTCTCTTTCTTTTAGATTGGTACT
>NC_068982.1:117512255-117516471 GCF_001194135.2 Octopus bimaculoides
GAGAGAGAGAGAGAGAGAGAGAGAGAGAGTGAGAGAGAGAGAGAGAGAGAGATATGGGCAGTTTTGTTCAAAAGTAGAACAATGAATGAAAGCCAAAAAGACCTCAGGGAGGAACATGGGAAATATCCGTATCGAGAAAGCTTTCCTGATCCAACGACTTAACTCGAAAATCAATACACGCCCTATTCACTGCAACCACGACCAACACCCTCGAAACCCAGACAGTGACTACGGTTGTTACCTAGCAACAATTTATCCTCCACCACCGTATCTTCCGCCACCGCTATTGTCTGCCGCGGCGACATATGTTTGTTGCTGACCGTCATTCTTCAACCACGTTGCCTCGCTATCACGTTCTATCATCACGACACTTACCACTACACGCTTCACCAACTACACCGATGTAGACAACACCAAGTGCGACTGTCATTCCCACAACAGCATTTCCACCACTGGTTTCAACCTACAGCCAGACTACGCAGTCTCGATCACCACCGTCCTCAATGTCACCTCTACGGCAACAATTCCACGGCGTTTAGTGAGCTGCTGCCACTAGCACAAGCAATAGGCTCTCCAAAATGGCAGAATCTATGTAAATACACATTTCTTTTACGGTATTCTTCTGAAAATAGGCCGCTGCACCTACAAATAAAGGTCTTTTAAACTTTTTGCATTGTTTGAAGCTGTTTATTTCATTCATTATTTTATTTACACAAACACACACGCGCACACATACACACACACATACACACATATACACACACATGGTATATATACATACATATTCTTTGGTTTTGTTATTTATTTGTCATTTTCTTGCGGCCATGCTGGAGCAGTACCTTGAAGGATTTTAGTTGATTAAATCGACCACGGACTTATTTTTTTTAGCCTAGTACTTATTCTATCAGTCATTTATGCCGAACTGCTGATATACATGGATTTAAACACACACACATATATACATGCATGTATGGATGCGATATAGTTACATTGAAAGTCATATCAATGAAACGTACGCATGTAGCTTACTGAAAATTATGTATGTCCATGTACACATGCATGTGTACATACGTCTATATCTCAGTCTATCTACCAACTTATATACAGGGATAGGTAGAACAAGAAATAGTGAAAATTGGACAGGTACATGCATCTAGACTATATATATATATATATGTATATATATGCACGTGTGCATGCGTGTGTTTTTGTGTGCTTGTGTGGACATATGAAGCTACATCGGAGAGGATATGACTGAAGCACATGTCATTTCTCAATATGTATACATTAACTTTTATACTTGTCTGGTTTTATGACTCATTTCATATTTCAAACTAATATTGATTTAATAAGTCAGTCCATTAATTTTGATTTAGCTATTTTCAAAACCACGTCACGTAGAGTGCCGACGATTGACAATAATTTCTTGAAAGTGTCATATGCAGTAGTTCAGTTAAGTTCTATTTTAGATTGTTATGAGGAAACTTTTGGGGAAAGAGAGGGGACAATGGTGAAATTATGCTATTTGATTTCATCTATGAATGTTATATAATCTTCTACTTTTCCTGTGGATATGTGGGTTAAGAAAAATTAATAATTGTGGATTTCTAACATAAAATTATATTTTAACACGCAAATGAATGTAAAGCAAAAAGTTTTCAAATTGCAGCGTTTTCCACTTTCCATTTCACAACGACGACAGAATCCTTGAAGGATTAACAAATCTCAAGAAATTTTGTTCAGTATATATAGGTAAATGTTGTTTGTATATGACAGATAGGAAGCAATAAATATATATTGGAATCTATTTTTTTATTATGTAATGCAGTAGATAATAAATAAAGTATGAAAAATATTCGAATAGATATTTTACTTTATCGTATCTATTGTGTGTGTGTGTGTCTCTCTCTCTCTCTCTGTGTGTGTGTGTGTGTACATCTGGTTATTCTAAATCAAAAAGAAATGTACATCCTATTAAGATATCAATGTTTGATAGGAAACAAAGTTACGTAATTTATTCGTAGACTATCTTTCACCAAGATGTAACCCTCGTTTCAGAACACATGGCGATTCTCGACTGAAGGAACGCTGTGCTTTGCCGAAAGTATTCAGATTTTGTTGTTTTAAAGTTAGTGCAGTGGTTTTCATGAAAACAATGAAAGGAGAAAAGATGACTAGAATATCTTCAGTTTCGAGAGTGTCCGTAACGAAGTAATCAGAATATAACAAACCGAAGTTCAAATAGTAAATTAAGTGAAATATGAGAATAGGGAGAGATTGAGAATATATTGAAATAGTCAGAAACGAAATGTATGATTAAGTTCACCCAAACTGAAAGTATAGGGTGCTTTAATATAAACAAACACTGTGATATAAAAATGCATACGTCCATAGTGATTATATTACCTGTTTTCTCCTGCTTTCACGCAGTCAACAGCATTTCTGACTTTCTGTTCATGACCTCTCAGATACCTATTTAGTCCCGTCGAAAGTCTGTATAGTTTAAAATATAGGTGACAGAGGAAAGTTAAGACCTGCAGTATACTTCCATCTGGTTAGTTCCGCATACGTCACTATTTTTCCATCACCGCGGGACTTTCAGTAGATGTAATGACAAACAGGTCATCATAAAGTGGCATCTGTAGTTCATTAAATAAGATACGCACATATATGTATCCATATACATGCATACATACATACATACATACATGCATGCATGCATACATACATACATACATACGTACGTACATACATACACACATACATACATACTTACTTACATATGCATGTGTGCGTGTGTGCGTGTGTGTTTGTTTGCATATGTGTGTGTATGTATTATTTATGCATCAATATGTCTGAAATATCCTGTTACGCTAAGAAACAGTGCATGGTACCAGAATTTTCGACTTGTCAAACAACAAACTACTTAAAATCGTTCTTAGATTATCCGTATAAGTGGAGTCGAGCCCAACTAATTTTTACTGGCATCGTGCCGTATCAGTTGTAATAACGAAGACAAACAAAATAGCGATGTTTTGAAATCATTTAATACGTAAGTTTCCGGCTTGCGTAATTTATAATAGGAAATGCATTCCCATTATATTATATGGTCAATGATTATTATATATAACCATTAACTTCATAATATCCAAGTCAGTGGTTTAACTTCATTATTATAGGTAAGTCTGTACACACGGACGTTCGTGCACGCGCGCATACACATACAGGGACACACAAAATATTAAATAATTACTTAATGGAGTGAGCTGGCAGAATCCTTAGAACTCTGTGCAAAATGCTTAGTGTTATTCCTTTCTATTTTAAGGCAGCGAGCTACAGAACCTTTAACACACCGGGCGAAATGCTTAGCGGTGTTTCGTCTGTCGCTACGTTCTCAGTTCAAATTCCGCCGAGATGGACTTTGCTTCTCATCCTTTCGGAGTCGATTAAATAAGTACCAGTTACCCACTGGGGTCGATATATTCGACTTAATCCTTTCCCCAAAATTTCAGGCCTTGTGCCTACAACGGAAAGGTTATTTCTTTCGACTTTACATTCTGATTTCAAATTCCGTCGCAGTCAACTTAGTCTTTCAATCATGCAGACTCGATTAAATAAGTACCACTTGAACACTGGAATTGATGTAATTGACATACCACACCACCACCGAATATGGTGGCCTTGTGCCAAAATTTGAAAGCAATATTAATAATTACGTATTTAGTTTTAAAATAGGTGTAAAATAATCATAAAATAACCATAAAAATTCCGTTAAAATATATTAAAATCACTATCGTGCCTTGAACTTTGATATGGTATACAGACAGCCACTTACGTGTACACTTTCGATAATTAGATTTAGGTCCGTTAACATGAAATTATTATATCTTCTCAGCAATCGTAAACAAGAACAGAAATCAAACGCAATTTAGGTTTCAATTAATGGCTAGGAGGATTAAAAACGCTATTATGTATCAACAGACGCGTATGTAGTCGTTTGACCCATATAAATATGTGTAAAATAACTCGTAGTTTGAATAAATTGAAATATACAAAAATATAACAGAAAAAAAAACATACAATTAAATACATAAATTCTCTATATGGATGTGCATCGACATATGCTTCATAGATATATCTAAGATTAATAAGAATGCAGACACGTATATAGACACACACTCATACATATTATATGCATGTATATCTACATATACGC